>NW_027436856.1:122500-127500 GCF_047716275.1 Strix uralensis
GTTAGGGTTAGGGTTAGGGTTAGGGTTAGGGTTAGGGTTAGGGTTAGGGTTAGGGTTAGGGTTAGGGTTAGGGTTAGGGTTAGGGTTAGGGTTAGGGTTAGGGTTAGGGTTAGGGTTAGGGTTAGGGTTAGGGTTAGGGTTAGGGTTAGGGTTAGGGTTAGGGTTAGGGTTAGGGTTAGGGTTAGGGTTAGGGTTAGGGTTAGGGTTAGGGTTAGGGTTAGGGTTAGGGTTAGGGTTAGGGTTAGGGTTAGGGTTAGGGTTAGGGTTAGGGTTAGGGTTAGGGTTAGGGTTAGGGTTAGGGTTAGGGTTAGGGTTAGGGTTAGGGTTAGGGTTAGGGTTAGGGTTAGGGTTAGGGTTAGGGTTAGGGTTAGGGTTAGGGTTAGGGTTAGGGTTAGGGTTAGGGTTAGGGTTAGGGTTAGGGTTAGGGTTAGGGTTAGGGTTAGGGTTAGGGTTAGGGTTAGGGTTAGGGTTAGGGTTAGGGTTAGGGTTAGGGTTAGGGTTAGGGTTAGGGTTAGGGTTAGGGTTAGGGTTAGGGTTAGGGTTAGGGTTAGGGTTAGGGTTAGGGTTAGGGTTAGGGTTAGGGTTAGGGTTAGGGTTAGGGTTAGGGTTAGGGTTAGGGTTAGGGTTAGGGTTAGGGTTAGGGTTAGGGTTAGGGTTAGGGTTAGGGTTAGGGTTAGGGTTAGGGTTAGGGTTAGGGTTAGGGTTAGGGTTAGGGTTAGGGTTAGGGTTAGGGTTAGGGTTAGGGTTAGGGTTAGGGTTAGGGTTAGGGTTAGGGTTAGGGTTAGGGTTAGGGTTAGGGTTAGGGTTAGGGTTAGGGTTAGGGTTAGGGTTAGGGTTAGGGTTAGGGTTAGGGTTAGGGTTAGGGTTAGGGTTAGGGTTAGGGTTAGGGTTAGGGTTAGGGTTAGGGTTAGGGTTAGGGTTAGGGTTAGGGTTAGGGTTAGGGTTAGGGTTAGGGTTAGGGTTAGGGTTAGGGTTAGGGTTAGGGTTAGGGTTAGGGTTAGGGTTAGGGTTAGGGTTAGGGTTAGGGTTAGGGTTAGGGTTAGGGTTAGGGTTAGGGTTAGGGTTAGGGTTAGGGTTAGGGTTAGGGTTAGGGTTAGGGTTAGGGTTAGGGTTAGGGTTAGGGTTAGGGTTAGGGTTAGGGTTAGGGTTAGGGTTAGGGTTAGGGTTAGGGTTAGGGTTAGGGTTAGGGTTAGGGTTAGGGTTAGGGTTAGGGTTAGGGTTAGGGTTAGGGTTAGGGTTAGGGTTAGGGTTAGGGTTAGGGTTAGGGTTAGGGTTAGGGTTAGGGTTAGGGTTAGGGTTAGGGTTAGGGTTAGGGTTAGGGTTAGGGTTAGGGTTAGGGTTAGGGTTAGGGTTAGGGTTAGGGTTAGGGTTAGGGTTAGGGTTAGGGTTAGGGTTAGGGTTAGGGTTAGGGTTAGGGTTAGGGTTAGGGTTAGGGTTAGGGTTAGGGTTAGGGTTAGGGTTAGGGTTAGGGTTAGGGTTAGGGTTAGGGTTAGGGTTAGGGTTAGGGTTAGGGTTAGGGTTAGGGTTAGGGTTAGGGTTAGGGTTAGGGTTAGGGTTAGGGTTAGGGTTAGGGTTAGGGTTAGGGTTAGGGTTAGGGTTAGGGTTAGGGTTAGGGTTAGGGTTAGGGTTAGGGTTAGGGTTAGGGTTAGGGTTAGGGTTAGGGTTAGGGTTAGGGTTAGGGTTAGGGTTAGGGTTAGGGTTAGGGTTAGGGTTAGGGTTAGGGTTAGGGTTAGGGTTAGGGTTAGGGTTAGGGTTAGGGTTAGGGTTAGGGTTAGGGTTAGGGTTAGGGTTAGGGTTAGGGTTAGGGTTAGGGTTAGGGTTAGGGTTAGGGTTAGGGTTAGGGTTAGGGTTAGGGTTAGGGTTAGGGTTAGGGTTAGGGTTAGGGTTAGGGTTAGGGTTAGGGTTAGGGTTAGGGTTAGGGTTAGGGTTAGGGTTAGGGTTAGGGTTAGGGTTAGGGTTAGGGTTAGGGTTAGGGTTAGGGTTAGGGTTAGGGTTAGGGTTAGGGTTAGGGTTAGGGTTAGGGTTAGGGTTAGGGTTAGGGTTAGGGTTAGGGTTAGGGTTAGGGTTAGGGTTAGGGTTAGGGTTAGGGTTAGGGTTAGGGTTAGGGTTAGGGTTAGGGTTAGGGTTAGGGTTAGGGTTAGGGTTAGGGTTAGGGTTAGGGTTAGGGTTAGGGTTAGGGTTAGGGTTAGGGTTAGGGTTAGGGTTAGGGTTAGGGTTAGGGTTAGGGTTAGGGTTAGGGTTAGGGTTAGGGTTAGGGTTAGGGTTAGGGTTAGGGTTAGGGTTAGGGTTAGGGTTAGGGTTAGGGTTAGGGTTAGGGTTAGGGTTAGGGTTAGGGTTAGGGTTAGGGTTAGGGTTAGGGTTAGGGTTAGGGTTAGGGTTAGGGTTAGGGTTAGGGTTAGGGTTAGGGTTAGGGTTAGGGTTAGGGTTAGGGTTAGGGTTAGGGTTAGGGTTAGGGTTAGGGTTAGGGTTAGGGTTAGGGTTAGGGTTAGGGTTAGGGTTAGGGTTAGGGTTAGGGTTAGGGTTAGGGTTAGGGTTAGGGTTAGGGTTAGGGTTAGGGTTAGGGTTAGGGTTAGGGTTAGGGTTAGGGTTAGGGTTAGGGTTAGGGTTAGGGTTAGGGTTAGGGTTAGGGTTAGGGTTAGGGTTAGGGTTAGGGTTAGGGTTAGGGTTAGGGTTAGGGTTAGGGTTAGGGTTAGGGTTAGGGTTAGGGTTAGGGTTAGGGTTAGGGTTAGGGTTAGGGTTAGGGTTAGGGTTAGGGTTAGGGTTAGGGTTAGGGTTAGGGTTAGGGTTAGGGTTAGGGTTAGGGTTAGGGTTAGGGTTAGGGTTAGGGTTAGGGTTAGGGTTAGGGTTAGGGTTAGGGTTAGGGTTAGGGTTAGGGTTAGGGTTAGGGTTAGGGTTAGGGTTAGGGTTAGGGTTAGGGTTAGGGTTAGGGTTAGGGTTAGGGTTAGGGTTAGGGTTAGGGTTAGGGTTAGGGTTAGGGTTAGGGTTAGGGTTAGGGTTAGGGTTAGGGTTAGGGTTAGGGTTAGGGTTAGGGTTAGGGTTAGGGTTAGGGTTAGGGTTAGGGTTAGGGTTAGGGTTAGGGTTAGGGTTAGGGTTAGGGTTAGGGTTAGGGTTAGGGTTAGGGTTAGGGTTAGGGTTAGGGTTAGGGTTAGGGTTAGGGTTAGGGTTAGGGTTAGGGTTAGGGTTAGGGTTAGGGTTAGGGTTAGGGTTAGGGTTAGGGTTAGGGTTAGGGTTAGGGTTAGGGTTAGGGTTAGGGTTAGGGTTAGGGTTAGGGTTAGGGTTAGGGTTAGGGTTAGGGTTAGGGTTAGGGTTAGGGTTAGGGTTAGGGTTAGGGTTAGGGTTAGGGTTAGGGTTAGGGTTAGGGTTAGGGTTAGGGTTAGGGTTAGGGTTAGGGTTAGGGTTAGGGTTAGGGTTAGGGTTAGGGTTAGGGTTAGGGTTAGGGTTAGGGTTAGGGTTAGGGTTAGGGTTAGGGTTAGGGTTAGGGTTAGGGTTAGGGTTAGGGTTAGGGTTAGGGTTAGGGTTAGGGTTAGGGTTAGGGTTAGGGTTAGGGTTAGGGTTAGGGTTAGGGTTAGGGTTAGGGTTAGGGTTAGGGTTAGGGTTAGGGTTAGGGTTAGGGTTAGGGTTAGGGTTAGGGTTAGGGTTAGGGTTAGGGTTAGGGTTAGGGTTAGGGTTAGGGTTAGGGTTAGGGTTAGGGTTAGGGTTAGGGTTAGGGTTAGGGTTAGGGTTAGGGTTAGGGTTAGGGTTAGGGTTAGGGTTAGGGTTAGGGTTAGGGTTAGGGTTAGGGTTAGGGTTAGGGTTAGGGTTAGGGTTAGGGTTAGGGTTAGGGTTAGGGTTAGGGTTAGGGTTAGGGTTAGGGTTAGGGTTAGGGTTAGGGTTAGGGTTAGGGTTAGGGTTAGGGTTAGGGTTAGGGTTAGGGTTAGGGTTAGGGTTAGGGTTAGGGTTAGGGTTAGGGTTAGGGTTAGGGTTAGGGTTAGGGTTAGGGTTAGGGTTAGGGTTAGGGTTAGGGTTAGGGTTAGGGTTAGGGTTAGGGTTAGGGTTAGGGTTAGGGTTAGGGTTAGGGTTAGGGTTAGGGTTAGGGTTAGGGTTAGGGTTAGGGTTAGGGTTAGGGTTAGGGTTAGGGTTAGGGTTAGGGTTAGGGTTAGGGTTAGGGTTAGGGTTAGGGTTAGGGTTAGGGTTAGGGTTAGGGTTAGGGTTAGGGTTAGGGTTAGGGTTAGGGTTAGGGTTAGGGTTAGGGTTAGGGTTAGGGTTAGGGTTAGGGTTAGGGTTAGGGTTAGGGTTAGGGTTAGGGTTAGGGTTAGGGTTAGGGTTAGGGTTAGGGTTAGGGTTAGGGTTAGGGTTAGGGTTAGGGTTAGGGTTAGGGTTAGGGTTAGGGTTAGGGTTAGGGTTAGGGTTAGGTTAGGGTTAGGGTTAGGGTTAGGGTTAGGGTTAGGGTTAGGGTTAGGGTTAGGGTTAGGGTTAGGGTTAGGGTTAGGGTTAGGGTTAGGGTTAGGGTTAGGGTTAGGGTTAGGGTTAGGGTTAGGGTTAGGGTTAGGGTTAGGGTTAGGGTTAGGGTTAGGGTTAGGGTTAGGGTTAGGGTTAGGGTTAGGGTTAGGGTTAGGGTTAGGGTTAGGGTTAGGGTTAGGGTTAGGGTTAGGGTTAGGGTTAGGGTTAGGGTTAGGGTTAGGGTTAGGGTTAGGGTTAGGGGTTAGGGTTAGGGTTAGGGTTAGGGTTAGGGTTAGGGTTAGGGTTAGGGTTAGGGTTAGGGTTAGGGTTAGGGTTAGGGTTAGGGTTAGGGTTAGGGTTAGGGTTAGGGTTAGGGTTAGGGTTAGGGTTAGGGTTAGGGTTAGGGTTAGGGTTAGGGTTAGGGTTAGGGTTAGGGTTAGGGTTAGGGTTAGGGTTAGGGTTAGGGTTAGGGTTAGGGGTTAGGGTTAGGGTTAGGGTTAGGGTTAGGGTTAGGGTTAGGGTTAGGGTTAGGGTTAGGGTTAGGGTTAGGGTTAGGGTTAGGGTTAGGGTTAGGGTTAGGG
>NW_027436857.1:0-126435 GCF_047716275.1 Strix uralensis
TTGTCTGGACTTCTTTGTTTTGAGAATAACCTGGGCATGCTTCAGCTAGACCAGCTTCATAAAGCAAAAATATTTAGACCACATCGTTATTTACTCTTTCCCAATTAGACTTTTTGATATATTTAAAATGTCACTAGTTCCTTAAACTACAGAAGAGCAAGCTGTTTTTCTTTCTTCACCTACACATGATCCCAGAAATTGGTTTGGTGACAAAGGATGCTTCTACGTAATAAAGAATAAAAACCCACTCATTTTGCAGTTCATTTCATATAAATTAGCAGAACCTGAGTCAACAATTTTAGAAGCTGCTAATTAGGATTCTGCAAATGTGGGCTTTGCATTCAGTGAGACACTGGGAAGAAGGAAAGTATTTCCAGCTTGTATCGTTTCAGGATTGCACTGAGTGGTATTGCGAAATGTCATATTTAAATGCTGCTAGGGACTTCTCTAGGAATACCAGAAACAATTTTGACACTGGTTTTTAGTAATGACAAAAACTAAAGACGTGGTGTTCATATTTGTTAGGCATAGGAGTCTCATACTAAGAAAGTTGAGTTTGTAAGAATAAGTTGTCACTTGACCATTTAAGAGACTCGCAGGAAGAACATTTTTAATACTTAGCATATTAGTGTTTCTCTTTATGTCAAAGAAAATTCCTGTTGTTGCCTCTAAAACATGAATGATCTTATGCGAGATAAATCATTATTTTACAGAATACTGAATACCTATACACAGTCAGCAAAGTGCCAGCTTTCAGGAGTAGTGGTGAAGTTAGGCTTAATAAAACTATTTCTTTTACAGGGTGCAGCAGCTGACGTTTCTGATGATATATTTTCAATGCAAATACAATGTTCTCTTCAAATTATAGGATTAATAACATAAGAGTTATACTTACACAATTCTTAAGCTTTCAGTGGTTAAGTGGTTAAGAAACATCTTAGATAAATTCACGCCTCATAACTTGTGAAACCCTCTGAGATTACTAGTGAAACATTTTTGGTAGTGTAATTTATAGTAGTAGCAAAGACTTTAAGACACATTTCAACTGGATACGGACATGCATATCTTGTAATTCAGGAATCTTTTATTCCCATTTTATAAAGTGGATAAAGAGAGACTTGGGAATAGATCCACAAAGGTGTCCGGCATCTTAGTACCTGTCTGGATTTGAGTACTATTGATCTGATTGTGGTAACCCAGCAAGAAAGTGACAGATTAAGATACTTTATTTCAAAAGTTAGCAGCTGAGATAGGTTCCAGTTTAGTAATCTTTCTTTCAAAATGTCTATCTCTCCTTAAGATTTCTTTTTCTTTAAGCTGTCTTGATTCCAGGAGCCAAAACATTCTCTAAAATAACTTTCCCTTTGTTTTCTTCCCAAGCAATCAGTCACAAACTGTTTCCTTTAAATAAAATGAACCTTTGTCAGCATGACCTTATTTTCTGCAGCACATACAGAACTTTGCCTTAGCAATCAATTTTCTTCTACATGCATACTTACAAATGGCAATGGGGCTTACATTTTTGCTTTGCTGGGAGAGGGACTGGGAAGAAGAAAGAGAAAAACAGAAAACAGTGATCAAAGTCTGTCTTTTATATTTGATTTCATATTAGCCATGCAAACATAAACCCAGATTTTTAAAGACCGAATGTAACCTTTAAATGTATTTTGCAAAAGTAGACATTAAATGAGTCTTATTCAGAATATTACAGATCAACTATTATATCGTTTAAACACATTCAGTAGAAGTAAAAAATGTATTTCATGCTTACTAATCCTTTCCTAAGAATTGGAAATCCTCCCTTATAGTTAATCAACTAATTATTTATTGGTCTAGTAATGTTCATGAAGGCAGGAGTTGTCCCCATTGGGGCTTTATAACATTTTTGGTTTGTTTGGTCCCTTGAGCTAGTTAGGCTAAAACTTTGAGACTATCAGACAGCAGACTAAAAGCTCCAAAACACAGAAATTGTCAGGATATTGGGAGATCACTGGTGTCCTTTTCTCCCTGTACTAGCTCCAGCATTACAGGCTTTTAAATGTGAAGCTGGAAGCCTTGGTGGTGGAAGGCTGAAGAGAGTAACTTTCTTCAGAGAACTTGACTGTAACAGCAATGGCATCTCGGATCTCCAGCTTTAAAATAGAGATGTTAACAGTACTTCCTCCAGCTTGCAGGCTCCTGGGGAAAATGTATTAGTTCATATTTGCAGAACACTCAGCAGTGGTGTCTGTGAGTTTTTTGGTTTTGAAGTCTGATTCCTAATCAGCATTTGGTATTTATGTACCTCAAACGCTTTGGACTTAATAAGGCAAAGTCACTAGAGTGATGTTTGGAATATGTATTAACAATAAGGAGAAATCAAACATTACATACATAGTTGCTTGTTGGCTGAACATCATCTGTTCTCTGCACTGGGAGAATACTTTGATATGGTCATGGAATTAATGACTAAGACGTGACTGGGGAAGCTGTAGTAAGATCAGTCTTGCAGCTTCACTTCTACAGTTTCCTAAGTTTCAAGTTTGTGTCTTCGTAACCATAAGCCTGTGCAAGAGTCTTTTTACTTGCAAGGATTTTGGTTAGGGGGTGGGGTGTCATGTTGTAACTGCCTATTTTTTGATGCTACTGACTAAAATGACTGGTCACAATGTTTGTTGAAGGAACGTGTATCTGGCTGCACTCATTTCACTGGGATTCAGGCAACAGTTTATACTGTTTTCAATGCTTGTTCATTATCACTTTATTTCTACTGTCTGTAGATGCCTGCAAAGCATAAAAAGAGAGGAATCAGACTTTCAAGGGATGGCTTTCATCTCCCTAAAGCGATTCCTGAGAATATTAGAGGGATGAAAGTGAAACTGTGGTGTTTTCATCCCTTCAGCCGCTCTGCTTTTCTCCCCTGCCTGCCTCCCCCCTCCACACTATAATTTCATCTCCTCCCCTTCCAGCAGCAGCAGCTGTAACTCAGCTCTGCCGGGCCCCTCAGAAGCTCTCCCCGGAGGCACCGCCACACCTCCCTGACCTCCGCGGGGCACCAGCCCCAGCTGCAGCAAGTCGGGGGCTCTTCTCAAGCCCAGGTTGTCCCTGTGGTTGAGCACTGCATGAGAAGCCAGACGGATTTTACTGAGCGTCCTTGCAATGGGAGATCTGGTTCTGCTTTCCTCAGATATCTGTTTTCAGTTTTTCTAGTAATAAAAATACAAAAGAAATCAATGGTTTCCTTAAAAGGAGCCATAGACTGCACCAAATGTGTGCTCTTTCTTCTCTCTCTCTTTTTCTTTTCTCCAAGAGCTTAAATAAAATTGTAAGATAAATTTACCACCCTGCAGCTTCCCTTAGCACAGTGTCCTTTCAGCAGCTAACAGAAGCCTGTGCGAACACAGTTTTCACAAAGACGCATCTTCAACTTTTTTTTTTTTTTTTTCCTGCTATCTAAACCTGGAACACTGAACAACCTGAAACGTTGACAAAAAAATGCCAGGAGACTTTAGGCTTGATTGGGGAAAAGTTTGCTATTGGGAAAGGGGTTTTTAAAATGAAGAAATTCTGAAAAGATCCTTGCAAACATTAAACCTTCTAAATATGCAAGCAATAAAATAATAACTGATTGACTTGGTCTAGTAATCAAGAATTAATCATTGATTGAGCTGTTTAGTTGGAAAATGAAAACCAGTTGTACAAAAAAGACAGCAAATAGTTACATTTTGTGAAAGGGAGGTCAAAGAAAAAAACAACACTGCTTCCAGTATTTTTAAAAGACATACTGTGTTGATAGGATAGTATTACATATGTTGTGTTGTATTGTATTTAGATACCAGTTCAGTCTCCTCTATACCTTTCTGTGCAGATTGAAGCCAATTGCACAAAGTACAGAGCATCCTTTCTCCCTGTGGAAGAAAGATCATTTCCCTCACTGATCAACTTTTCTTCAAAACAGACAAACATTAGGGTGGGAGTCACGTGCTCTGCTTTTTACATTTCAGTACGAGTAAAAAACCAAATGTCGTAAGATGCCTATGAAATCAGATATGCATAGAAATGGAATATTTTTCCCTCTTCTCATCTTCAGATACTGGTAGGCTAGTGAAACCATCGTCTTGGGTATCTATTTCACATTGTTCTCTGAATGCTCAAAGGTTCCCAAGCAGTCCAGTACTCCTGAGCTTAGTGTAAAAGTGGCACTTAACATTTATTAGATCATCAGCTGATACAATTCTGTTAAAGTCCATTTTAGTTACTAGCAATACACTACTTCCAGGGATCACCTAGTGTGTATTATGTGAAATTTCCCACTGTGATTATATGAGTATGTCCTATAATTGCAGTATAGCAAATCTATTGTATAATAATAGTTCTTAACTGCAACTTCAAGCATTTATCATTGAAATATTTTTCTCTAAAATTAATATGGTTGCTTTCACCTTGGTTGGATGATGTATTTAAGAATGAACACAAAAGAGAATCAATATAGTCATTAACTGACTTGCCCACAGGATATGATAAATGAGGGGTCATCTTAAATTCAACTAAATTTTCTTTGATACTGTATCATCAGAAAACTCATGTGCCTATAGCATTTTTCATCAAGTGAATTTTTTCTTCTTATGAATGGCCTTTATTTTCAATCACAAGAATCCTTATAATTGTTCAAATTTTGGAATTGGAGTCAGTCATTCAGATTTATGAAAAATATATTCAGATTATGAAATATATATTGATAAATTCAGCTGAGTGGGATGGGGAATGGCTTGAAGTGTTCTACTTTAGTCTGATTTTCTACAGAATAGGGTTTCTGTTATCACAGTCTGAATCTGTTGGGTGTCCTCCTCTACTGTCTTCTGAATTCACTTGCCAATCTTAACCAAAATCTTAAATAAAGATGGAAGGAGTCTCAAAGCTATGTCTGAACAAGTGGATGTGAGATGTAGTTACATTTTGTCTTCATATTAGGACAAGGTTTTGCTATACACCAACTCTGTCCTTTAGTTGTCTTGAGAAAGATACCTGTGGTGGGAGGCTGCAAGGAAACCAGGGAAGGTTTTGGCTCTGATTGGAATGACTTGGGGGGGCAGGACCCTGAGACACACTCAGCTGGAATCTAGTCAAACATAATTATGTTCAAGTTTCAAAATGATGAGAAAAGCTTAAATAGGAGCAAGGGACCTTTCTTTGGCATGAGTGCCAATCAGTATAAAACTAGTTAACATTCAGGCAGTGCTTATGGGAGATTTTATTTATTTATTTCAATTTTTCCAAAACCCAGTTTACCTTTCATTACTGAACATAACTTTATGTTGTATGTGTCAGTGCATTTTTTTCTAAGACTAAATGCATTTTTAAAAACACAGCCATTTGCTATAGTCACTTAGAAAAATAAAAACTATAGGGAAAACAGATTATTTTTAATTATGTTATTTCTAGTGACAAATGTTTCTGTTCTCATTGCTCAGTCTTTTGTAACTAAGAAAAAGTTACAAATGTTTAACAATTTTAGAAGCTTCTGCTGAAGTGCACTTGAAACAGTCTTCATCTCAGATGTAAGCTCTTTTTCACTGACTTGCTTAATGCTTCAGTTGTATTCAGTGTTGAGAACTTACATACACTTACAGCTTATTTATGTCCAGTGCTATACTTTCAAGATCATATCGCATCTCCTTGGTCACTCCCCAGTTGTAGAACACCACCACCACCACAAGTTTCAGTAGAGTTAGATAAACTGTAAAACTTGAGTAATGGGCATGATGTGGTAAACTCAGTACTGTTTCTTTTGTTTTAAAGTTTAAATTTCCTCACCATCTTTTGAGGTAATATTTTCTATCAGAAATATTGAATGAGTGTAATAAAAACAATACCATTCTGCTTTGTGTTGTTTTACATTCTAACCTAGTGTTTAATGTCAGATCTGTCTCTAGCTGGATATGTCATTTGATCCAATATGTTAGTCTCTTTTTTTTCATATCTAGCACCTTCTGAAATTACAGTGTTTTTCCAGGAATTTTCTGTAGTCTGGCCTCCTAAAATGAAAGATGATTAATTGCCTTTAATATGCTAAATATGCTTTTTCTTTCTCTAGGCTTTTGTGTATTTGTTTTGTTCTCGTCTCCTTTTTCCATAATAGTTCATACCTGTATTCCCACTAAAATCAATAAAATAAATTTGAAGTCTGTAAAATTATTAAATGTTTTTTCTATTTTGGTCTGTTGTATGGTAAAAGATCAGTATACTAGTTGTAATAATCTTGGACATACCTAGAAGTATTTAATATCATAATATGATGAAGTTCCAAACTAGCAAACCTTTAGACACAGCATGCAGTCTTTTAAATTCAGTAGTACTAATGACGTATCACTGAATTGTGAGCCACAGGTTATCTGTAATTGATAGGTTATGTGTACAGATCTGGTTCAACAGCTCCATGTTGATCAGTGACTTGATCTTCTGATATACTCTGTTATGTGGTGTAGTTATATTCTGCTCTGTGTATTTAAAGGTTCATTGCAGTGAGCTGAAGTTTTCAGCTTGAGACCTAACCTGACTATAACCTTCCCCATTGACTAGGTAGTAAAAACGTTGCTGAAGGACATTTGATTAGTCTATTGTCACATCTGCTGTGCTCAAATAGCCTGTTGCCCACCTGTGGCACCCAGCAAGGGTTGGGGGCTGCTGGCCCCACTGCTGCTGAGCTGGGGCACCCCTGGGCTGAGGTCTCAGCCATGAACAGTGAGAGAGGAATTCTGAGGGCACCCGGGTGTGCAGGAGCTTGGGGGGGCTGCTGGTGGCCACCTCAGGGTTTAGGCCACGTGCTCTTATCAGTAGCCTGTGGGAGCATGCAGTGCTCAGATCGAAGCCTGAGCATCATCTTCCCTGTTGCGAGTTTCTGTGCTGGATAGCAGTCGTCTTAGCCTGTAGGGATAAAGCATCTACTTCTGACTTTTATCCAGTTTGACACATTAAAATTTGCTGAGGAACTCTGCTAGAGGCGCTTGAGGGCCCCAACAATATGGAACCAATCACGCTAGAAACATACGATATGTATAATGTTGCTTCAGAAGTATTTTTTATTTCCTGCCCAAAGCAGCTGCACCAACACGTTTAATGAAGTTAGGACAAACAAACAATTGGGGTTTGCTAAAGAAATTTTTCTTTTTTTGAGCTGTCACTCTTACAGTGTTGTACTTTAGTTCAGAGATATTAAAGCTGTGACCTAGACAGCAATGATCTACTTGGGAAACTTTCTACAAGTAAATCTAACACAATGCATTCTTAGTCATCTGTGCTCCCATTTTCAATTCATTGCTGTGATGATAAATGAGTCTCTTACTATGAGAAGCCTAATTTCCTGATCTCTAGCACTATGGGTTTTCTGGTTTTGCTTTTTAAGGGTGGCATAACTGTTTCCTTCCATTTGCTATTTAGATGTTGTTCTGTATCTACCAACACACAAACTGAAGTTTTTGATAAGGTTATGTCTTATTGGGCAGTTTATTTCAAAGGTCTGGTTGGTTTTTGAACATAGATGTGTGATTTGGTCCATCTTTGCCATCTTGATAGTCTTATCCATCAAAATTTTGATGTGGCAGCTTTTGTTATTTACACTGGCATTGTTCTCATCATATCTGTGTAGTTTATAACATATCATTTTTCAGTGTTCGTACTTTATTGCTTTGGGCTCTGTGCTTCCAGTTACAGCTCTAATTATTTCAGGAGTTCCCATGGATCTATTGAAGGTCCTATTTTGTTTCAAAATTACTGCCTCTAGCTAGTAATTCCCATGCTCAATGTACACAATATTACAAATTGACAATATCTAGAGAAATCTGTAGATCCTTGTAAACCCAAGTACCCCTTGCTGTGTTGTAGGACTTCTTATCTGGTATTAATTTTGCAGAGCTGAATTCTGACAAGATAGAAGAGTTATTTATTGTTCTCCTCGGCTATTTCATTTCATTGTCATTCTATTCTGTCTGGAGTTTGAGTTCATAAACTTGGAGTAATTTTTGACCCTGTGCTTTCTTTTGAGGCTGACATTAATCACACTGAGAAATGAGATTCCCAGCTGGAAGATGCTAAAGAACCACTAGGAACTATTAAATTAACTTACCACTATTTTATGAATCTTTCCTGGTTTAGAGTGAGAATTAAGTTGATTGGGACATATGTGTATGTTTCATTATGAGCTAGATAGTAATTGCTAATTCTTTATTTGTGGCTCTTTCTCCCATTTCCCTGAAGTATTCACAGCTGTGCTAACAGAACCCTGCATACAGTCAATGGGAGCATTTTGCTGCTTTAACAAGAAAGGACTTCAGCCTAATATCAAATTTTCCAGGCAAATGCTTACATGCTCCATCATTTGTTTTCTTAAGGATATGATTTTGAGCAGCAAGTAGTCAGCTCAGGTAAACAAAGAAAGGAGGAACACCTGTTGTATGGCTTCTCTTTTCTCCAAGGGACAAACTTAAAAACCTCCTTTGTAGAATGCTTTTGATTACGCTGCACAAAAGCTCTTAGGAAGAGCTTTTCAGAAAGAACCCCTGTGATCTAATAACGAAAGACAAAAACTTCCCTGAAGTACTTACCTCTACTTAGTATGAATAAAAGAAAACATTCTTTAGATTTAAAAAAAAAAAAAAAAAAAAAGTTGTGTTGCAAGTGAGTATTGTTTGATATCTGCAGATAATTCACTGTCTTGAAAGGTGAATGGGAGAGGGAATTCTGGACAAACTCGATTTACTACTACTTTGCATGGATATGTATTTGTGATTTGATGATCCTTATAGCTTGCTGTATATTTATTCTTGTAGAGCTGTACTGATTGACATGCTATGTTTTCCAACTCCATGCCTTTTACAAGTCAGTGTGAATATTTGTTTACCTTGTAATTCACCTTTTCATTTCGCTTCAGAATCATCCCTGTACATTACTTACTATAAAGTACTTTCCTGTTAGACCACAAAGATTTTAATTATAAACTATGACAGAGTTAAAACCTTTTTTTTTTTTTTAAATCCTTGAATCACCCCATAGGATATAGCATCATCAGGTTTTGGCTTTGTGTGGAAGACAGGTTAAATAGAATGTGAGTGTCTTTAGGTACAAAACAAAGAGGACCTTCAGAGCCTGTCCTGTCTGCTGGCTTCTCTGTCATAGCCAAAGGGCTGGGATTGTGAAAGGTAAAAAGGAAGGGAAAGCACAGAAGAGCAACAACCAGACATGTTTCCTCTGAGAAATCTATATGCTAAGGGTATCAGTAATCACAATGTGGCTGAAGTCATTGTTGAGAAGTAGAGAACATGTGTTGGCAACAGCAAAAAGGTTCAAAATGCTGTCCTTCTCAAAGGAGGTGGGAGGGGAACCAAACCAGGACAGCTGGAGAGGTAGCTAGGAGTGTCTCCTGAAAAAAAGGACCTGGGATTCTTGCGATATCGGAGAGATTTTCTTGCTTATATAGCACTTTTAAGAGGCTTACTTGGTGTGCCCATGTATTCCCTTGCTGGAGAGTGTATTAGAGCAAGGATGTCCATTCTTTCTATAAACAGGGATACATTGATTTAATATTATTCTTTGTGCTGAGCTCTGTAGATAAACTAGTAAAATGTAAATGACACAGTTGTGTTGCAGATATATCTTTGACAACTCAGAAGATGACTTTGCATATACAGAAAATCAAGGGAATGAGAAGGCTTTCTCAGCTCCTGAATTGTGTACATCCCCTTCAATGTTCATTTTTATGGTAGTTTTAATTTCAAATCATATGACTGGAAAGCTGTTGGGGTTGGCGTTTTGAATTTTTTCCTGCATTTTCGTTGTTTGTCTGCAATAGTCATTAATGAGGGAAATTCATAACCTTTTCTAAGTTCACCAGTCAGCTGAATAAAATAATGGCTAATTAAGCATGGTGAGTTTCTTGCTGTGTTTCAGTTCTACAGTAAAAAGAACCCAGTTCTTTGCTACTCTTTTGAGGGCAGCTACTTGTAAAGCAGCTGCATAATTCAGCCTCAAAACAACCTTACAGGGCTAAAGTCACAGAAGCAGCAGCTCCAGGGGTTAATTCCTGGAGGACTGGGTATAGTCTCATAGAGTTGATTACAGTGGTTAGGAGATTATTCAAGAAGTCCAGAGGAGCTGGAGGATTGCATGGGAAGCTTGTATAACCAGTTCTTCAAATGTACATGGTGCTAGTTGCTATTATTCAAATGTCTCGATACTCGTTCCCACAGTAATCAGAACTCTCTTGAGAAACACGTAAGTTTACTTGGAAGAAAACAAAATAAGAGAATTTCTAAGGGAGAGGAAATTTCTTAAAGTAAGGTCAAATTCAGAGCTTGGAGTAAAAAGAAAATACAAACTATTGATATGAAGAAACGTATGGCAAATAGGTCTTATGCGTATGCCATATTGAACACAGTCAAGATGACTGGTGAGCACTTCAGAATAAGTAATTTATTTCTGTATTTTCTGGAAAAAGTTTGCTTGTTGCCTTAGAGAAGAAAATTCTGATATAAATCTGGTTGTACCTCCTTAGAAAATGGCTTCTTGTCCTAATTAATCATAGTGCCTTATACAGGCTAGTGATGGGCCTCTTATCTACCCCTGCAACTAAAGCAGCTGGGGCCACCACCTGTTAACTCACTTCCAGCACCATTTAATTAGTCTGAATGGCTGTTACCTTTGGGTTTATCTGGCAGGGAAAGAAATGGGAGCAGATGCAGAACAGGAGAATGCTACAAGGGATGGCCCGAGAAGTGCAAGGAGAGCTAGGAGATCAAGGTGTGGGAGGAACTGGAGAGGGGACAATAGACAGGTTTAGGAGTGTCAAAGTCTTACAGTGCATGTTTACATGCTCTCTGCTAAATACCAAGTTTTGAGAATTTAAGTGCTTAGTCAGAAATGTTGCTATGTAATTATATATGTATGATTTCCTGCATGACTGATCCCACATAAGACTTCGGCTTTAGAGTTCAAAAGCTAGTGATGCAGATTAAGAAAAACCCAAACCAGCAAACCCAACAATCATAGTTATGCTACTCTGTAAAAGATATTTGCTGGATCTGTCTTGAAGTTGCTATCACCTATGTTTACTACCTACTTCCTAAATAAATAAGATAGACGCAAAGAGGTTGTTTACCAGCAGCATAAAGGTGCAAAGAGGTTGTTTACTGCTTTTGCATAACTAGAAGTCCTCATTTACTTTTTACTTAGTTAAAGACTGTTATTGAATGAATTATGAAAATGAAGGGAAGGAAAGGTGTTTAAATAGCATCCACTACTAAGGTTGTGTCAGGATTTCAGTCATATACACTGTTCTTCAAAGACAACCAAAAAAAAAGATGCTCAAACCATTAAATAAAAGCTGTATTCTTCCTTGGTTTAGAAAAATCTGTTTCTAATCTAATACTTTTACACCACAAAATATTCTGTTCTCATCAGAAAATTCTCTCTTATGATAATGAACAATATTTCTGTACCTGTGCATGTGTACATTGTATTTTTAGAATCACATATTGAATTGCTAGAATTATTAACAAATGTTATTGATATTTAACATTAATATTTATTATTATCAATAAGTATTAAACTATTAATAAAAAGAATCCTTATGAATTTATTTGTAATTTACTTGTGCCAGATCCTCAGATTAAAGCCATTATGTGAGAACAATTCTTGCCTTTTCCCCTTAGCTTAAACCTTTCTTAACTTTTAAGATGAGGCAGCTGAGCAGTGTAAACTTTTAATGAAGAACTTCTTAATTACTTGTGAAGACTCTTAGCTGATGAAAATGGTCATAACTCCCTAAAGTTATCCAATTTAAACAAGGTAGCTGGCTGAATGTGAATGTCTTAAGAAAGTTGCTCTATTAAGTCTTATGAAAAATAATTGAATATTTCCTTTCAGCTAGTATGAAACATTAGTTTAATTAATCAGCCATATGCTACATAGAATTCTGATACAAACCTGTAAGTGTTTACCAAGATGTGATAGTCTAAGGGTGGCCTAATTATTTCCAGTTCTGCACATAGCTTGAAGTTTTTCCTTTTTGTTACAGGTCTGAAGAATAGGTCTACGTTCTCAAAAGCTTGTCTGTATTTTTCTAAGTAAACATATAATTTTAGATAGTAATTCCATCTACAAAAGTTAGTTCTCACAGATATATTAATTTAATGGTAGTTCTCCCATGGTTACTATCCTTACCTATACTCTGATAGCATAAAATGTTTTGTCATTATGAATAACCAAATGAAGAAATAGAATTAAATCACATATCCCTTAAGACATATTATAGTGAATTTCTACTGTAACTCCAAGGAAAACCTAGAATAAATCAAAATAGTGGAAAAAAAAACAGGCTACTAATTTAGTTCTTCATCTTAGGTTGTGGTTTGATGCGGTCACAGTTGCTTTTTTTTCTGATGTCTCTTCCTGAATTCCTCTAGATCACTAGAAAGGAATCAATGGGAATTGATCCAATTTGTAGAACACAATTCCAATATTGATAGTAGTTTATATTCATTTGCTTCACCCTAATATTTTATTAATGTTCATTTGCAAAATGCTGTTCATGCTGTTTCCTCCCAATTTTGTACCCCCAAGCTGCTGCTGATAATGAAAGTCAGAGAAACGTAAGAAATAATGAAGTTATGTATTTTGGAATTGAATATGGCAACAGATGCTATTTTTGTAGTCAGACATTTTTCAGTAGATGGCTTTAATTTCATATAAAAAGTGACCAGTGTAGAAACTCAGATACATGAGATTCCTACAGTAGTAAGAAGTTTTGTCTGTTTAGGTCTTTTCAATTTTTCTTTATGTCCTTCAGGAGTATGGGCCAGGGCATCAATACTGAATCATTTGGGGACTTTTAAGAATGCATCGTCAATAAAACATGTCATACAGACATACCTCCCTGGTACAAAAGAAGCAATAACTGATGGCATCACTTTCTGTTACCGTTGGGGGAAAAAAAACCACTGGTGACTTTTGTATGAATAGCAGAGCCATGGTTAAAAGCATGTTTGATACAACTTTGGGGGTTAGGATTGCACAAAGCACTTGAATGTAAGCAGCTGTGAAAATAAATGTATTTGTCTGGTTTGAGGTGGTATAGGAGCTGAGACAATGAATAACAATAGTAAATATTTAGTGTTTGGATTTCCTGTTCATTTTGAAGAGTTAAAGATACGTAAATTAAAGGATGAATGGTGTTTAGTAGCTCCTGCTGCAGTTCAGTAAAATGGAGTAACTTAGAGATTTCAGTGGAAATTTAATTGGAAAAGGCTCCCCACATTCACATAAATCCTTGGTGCTATCCAACTGCCATTGGACCACCTAAACTTGTTCTGAACTTGTATGATTAAGCCAAATTCTCTTGCTGCTTTGAAGGTGTTGTCTGTGCTTGGGCTGCGCTGGCTAAACCTGAAACTGTTCCACCAAAAAGCTGGACCACACAGTGCTGGTAAACTTAGCACTCTTCTATCAAATCAAAATAGATGTTTGCTGTTATTTTTTTAAATGACTTCAGGTACTTGCCCAATTTAATGAATGGTGGCTCTGGAAATGACTGTAGAAAGAAGGAATGAGGTAATTTTCATCATGATGAGGGGGCTATCCCTCTCAAATGAGGCCTCTCTCAAATGCTTCTGTGAAAGAAAAGTGTAGTAGCAATTGATAAGGGGTGGCTTGCTCCTTTTTTTCTCTTTGGCAGTCAAAGCTTCACTTCAACCAATTACTGCTTAGGTGTTTTTTAAAGTGTAAGTTTTATTTCACTGAAAATAGGCTTTTCTGGGCAGCTAGCATATCAGAGACCTTGGTTTATATTCCTCCTACATGATACAATAATTCAACCAAGATGTTCAACCTTATTGGAGAGCTGCTTTGAGGGACCTCTCTCTCTGTCAGTTCTGTGAAACCTGTTACAGAGTGATTATGGCATTTCTCTAAGGGATGAGGCACCAAGTTCAGCCTCTGCTTTCACTCAGACTGAGCTGTAAATTTTTCATACATCAGGTGAATTATTCCAGGTTGCATAATTCATTCCCTTCACTTTTTTTGGCATGGTGACTAGTTCAAAAAATGTAACGATGTAAAATCATTCATTATGTTTAACAAAGCCAAGTGGAAAATTGCCTTATCCTACAGCATGGTAGTCAGAAGACATACATTATGTCTTAACATTCAGACCCTTTATCAGCCATTCAAGAGTGCCTTCACAGCAGTCTCATGCCGTTTAAGTCAATAGTACTTGTTTCTTTTAATTTTTAACAGGGACTCCCAAGCAAAGGCAAAGCTGGATCTTGCAACAGAGCTGAAATTAAATTCAGCCCAGTGCAGGGGGCCACAGCCTGAAATGTAGGACTTCGGCACAGACTTACCGTTCAGTGAAATGGGTAGAATTCACTCACAGCAAGAACTGAACTTCAGCGATCATCGTTAGTGAAAGTAATTTCCAGCCAGAGACCATAATTTAACATTAGTTGAATACTATGTTCGATATCAGGTGGAAAAGTAGAATTTCCCAAAGAAGGAGAGAGTGAATAATGTCTGTGTGGTTTTGGATTGTAAATAACAAGTGCATTGTCACTAACAGATATGTAACTATCAGTAGTGTGAAAAAGAGACTAATCCCCTCATTTCCGTCTGGAGTGATTGAAGCCAAGATTTTCATGCCTATATGGCTGCAAGTAGTTGCAGCCTAGTTTTTAAAGCTGCTGCTCTCATGTCCTGTTGGCTGTATTGAATGCACAGCATTTCTGAAATGGAGACTGCTCCTATTTAAACTCCTTAGTGAGCCTCACTAAAGGGTATTAGCATTGGTTGTTTTGTGAGGTGTTACGAGGAGGGTGGCCCGTTGGTGGGAATGCCATGTCTGAGGGAGTATCTTGGGTAAAAAAGATCAATTCATTATGCAATTATATTTTGCACATGATGTCAGACATTACACTGACACGTGAAACACTCCAGTAGCTTTCACTGCATCTTCTTCCTTCTTCATCATTTTGAGTAGTGTGTGGTTAAATCTCCTAGAAGGCAATCAATTTTTCAAAATTATGATCAGCAGGTTCATTGCTTGAAGTCTTGTCCTGAGCTTTCTGTGGTCAATTACAAACATTTGCCCTAAAAAAAGTAGGCACAGCCTCTGTCTTTTAATTTAATAAAAAGTCCCGTCCTTCTGTCCTTTACTGCTGTAATTTAAAACTCTGACCCAATCAACCCTTGAATGCAAATAAGTGAGCAATCTGGAGAAGCAGAATGTTGATCCAGTCACTCTACAGCCATTTCAGAGCAGATTTTAAAGATGTACGTGATGTTGGCGTTAGTGAGCCAGCAAAGATGAATGGACCAATAAATGAACATATTTCACTTTTTTCATCTACCAAGATGAATCACCATCTTGGTGTTTGGTTGTTTTTTTGTTGTTTGGTCTTTTATTTTCTTAATTTGTACAACAGTATTTTAAAAGGCATGCTAACAATTCTTTAATTGATGTTTTTAAAGAAATCTTTTTTCCAGTAAGTCCCCTTAAGTGAACTGGTCTTGAGGATTTTGGTTTTCTTTTTGATTTTTAATTTTTGTAATTCATTAAAAAGATTTCAATTTGTAAGGATGCTGTCTCTATAAGATTGTTTAAAAAAAAAAAAAAAAGGAGAATGTGAATGTTTGGCATGACATTTTAAAAATTAGATTGACAGAGCTAGCAAAATTAAGCATCCAGAAAAAATATCCACTTACGTTTTTTTCTAGTTTAATTTCATACATAGTTGCTTTTGGTGTTTTGTGAAACTTCAGAATGATTTTTAGCAGCATGTGCATTTTATTGAAAAGGAACAGTTACTTTCAGTCATTATAGAAATCCAGAATATGTCTCTGTGTGAAGGAGCAAAACATATATTTCATATTCAGGGCCTTTACAATGATTAATAAATTATCTGACACCTGTCAACGGGAAAAAGAAATAAGCAGCCTATTGTTGTGGTAGTGATATTCTTGCAAAGAGATTTGCTTCTTGCAGTTTTTTCTAAACAAAATATGAATATTTCTTTTTAGGTGTTATCTGTGGGACAGTGCACTATCAAAAGTAAATTAAAAATAGAATTTAAGTTTAATAAACAGTTTTGCAGTAAGCTGTACAGACAAGAGTAAAAAGATCTAGTGATATTGACAACAAATTCCTTTGGGTTGTGCTGTTTTGTTTTCAGAGCCACTGGGATTTTTATTTTATTTTTTGCTTTGAATTATTTAGTTCATTATTATGAGTTATCTTCACAGTGCTTTGTGGTGTTTTGATCAGCAATTTATCTTGGGGTCTTAAAGCACATGTTCATTTATGTCTTTAGCTGGCCAGCTGCCTTGCTTTTTTCCTTTTTTTTTTTTTTACATGACATTAAAATTGAGTGTTTCCTTGCAAGCATCTTTCAAGTCAAAAAATGCATCTTACTCATGATGCTAAACTGTTGCCTTTTCACAGTAGAGGGGCTCTACTCCTTTCCCCTGCTCCATCTTCCAGAAGAGGTAGAGCAGCCCCCCCGTGCTTGCCAAGACACAGTCATCCCCCCTCCTCCTCCCCACAAAGAGGTGAAGTCCCCTGAGACTGTAATTGCCAGGAGATGAAGCGATGATGGGGAGTGATCACAGTCAATAGCTTTGATTAACAATAAGGTGGAAAATTAGCAATGCTAGCAGCTCCCCTGCCTTCCCATCCCCATATGCTCGCCACAGCCTGTGCTGGCTGGTTGGCAGGGTGGCCACTGTGCCTGGCGGGCTGCAGAGCGAGGCGTGGAGTGGGCAGAGAGGGACAACAGGCAGCATTTTGGGGACCCCGGGCAATGCTCCCGGACACCTTTCACTGGGCGCCACCATGCAGGCAGGGGAAGGACAAAGTGTGCCGTGTGTTGGCACTGTGGCTCTGGCTGTCATGTGTGGATTTAATTGTGTCTGGACGTGTTGTGATCGAAATGGCAACTACTGTTACTCCTGTGACCCCATCAGCAGCTCTGGTGTTGTTTCCGACAGACTCCGAAGACCTAGAGAGGGGGAACGACAGCGGGACACCACTCCCCACCTCTGATAATGGTGACAATTCGCTGGGCTACACAGGTAGAGTGCATCTTTCCAAAATATTCCTGACTGCCTACTTCTGATACTTTCCACCTACCTCTGCCATTACCACCTGTACATGGTTTCTTAATCATCTTTGCCAACTGGCTATCTTTCACCATCACCCTCGAAGTTCAACATTGTTAGTACTGTTAGGAAATATTGTTTTGCCTTTTAACTAACCAAGATTACTGTCTTTTTGTGTGTGTTAATACATTTAATTTACTGAAATGTTTAAAGTAATTTTCTGTTTTTGAAACACTGCACACATTATTTTCCTTCAAACTGCATATATTAGTGCATGAGGCAATATATCATCTCAGAGAAATTTTTCCAAATACCAAAGGCAAGGAATTTTCCATATGTTTATCTTGTTGGTTTTTTGGCTTTTTTTGCTTTGTTTCTGTTATAAACAAAAGTAAAAATATAATGCAGCAGGGAAAAAAAATCCAGATGAAACTAAAGTGTGATTGGAGAACAATCTGTTTCATTGACTTCTGCTTTGCATAAACTAGAGAAATTTGTCTCTAGGCCAAATAAAAAAAGCCACAGACAAGCAGCACCATACGGTGTGTTGCAGCAGTGATCTCTGAGGGACCTAATTCTGTGGCTCCTGTGCACACTGAAATGATACCCAGCTCCAGAGGTAACGCCACCAACCATAGCCTGGGCTCAGCTACAGACTCCCTGAGCCTAGGGTTTTCATGAGCTACTGGTGGTCCAGTACAGTGGATCTAAATAACTTCTAGGTTGTAAAGGTAAGTGTTAATTCTTCTGGTGGTAGCAGCTTTTGGGAAGGGAAGGAGGGAGAATGAGTTGGACATTTAACGGGAAGATGTTCTTGAAATACTTTATTGATGGGTTACTAGTGCTACTACTGCTCACATTGTGTAAAACTGCATACAGTCAAGTTATTAACAAGTCTGTGAATCAGATATTCATAACTAAGACAGTCTTACAGGATACAAGAAGAGGAGAGGCAAGTGTAACAGAGAGGGATTAATTTCTTGTCCATTCATAAAACTTCAAGTCTGTTATACACCACTTACAATGATTGCAGCTTTCATCGCCCACCCCTCGCAATCATCCCTGCATGTGGTTTAAAACCTTGACACGTAATTTTATTCCAGTTTAAAATACTTTTTTTTTGAAAGGTAAAAAAGCAAAGCAATATAAATTTCCCCTCAGTCAAGAAGATAGATGCCTTCTTAGTGTGAACCCCGCTGCATGTGGATTATTTAGACTTTTCTATCTTCTGAATATTTCTATTGATTTTTTTCTAAATTTTGAACCTATGCTCTGAGTTTGGCACATCTACTCTCCCTGATGCATATGGGATCATCATACTGAGAAAATGAAAATTAATATAGCTTAAAGAATGCTGTTTTGAACTTACTCTAAGTTAGATTTTTGCTTTTAGAAAACAGGTCTGGGAGTGGTGATCCTTGGGTCTTGTGTTTAAACAGCCACTAATTTACTTGGGACCACGAGTCAGACTCTATTAATAATAAAGTTGCTTAATTTTACCTAGAGAGGAGCAACCAGTTCCCCTCCAACCCCCTCGCCCCTCCCTGGCCTGGGGTTGGTGCCTGACAGGCAGATTCTTGTGACAGCCTCACATCTGCCCACAGAGGTGGGAGAGGGGGCCCTGCACGTGCCCTCCATAAGCCCCCTTAGCTACAGGAGTAGTGGGGGGTAAGAATTCAGGGAGAGACACCATCACCTTTTCCTGGTGGTGTGTTTTGGAGAGAGGCTGGAGGCTTGGCGCAGGACCCCCCATGGCAAGCATGCCGGGTGGGTGATGGCAGGCAGAGGGTGCAAGGGCTGCAGGCAGTGCTGCTCCGCAGCAGAGACTTTGCCCCTGCCTTTCAGGGCAGTATTTAAGGCATATGAGGCAGTGTTTAAGACAGGAGCTCCCTCCTGAGTGTGGGGATGTGGGATGGCTTCCCAAGCAGAGCACAGACCCTTCTGCGTCTGTCCACCTATGAGGATCCTTGGTATCGTGGCGCACACGTGCATCGGGGCGTTGTGTCCAAGGACAGGCCTCTGTGGGGTATTGCAGCTGTTTCACCTGCCTCTCAGAGACATGTGGGGTCATTTGGGAAGACTGACAAAATCAAACCCTTATCTAGTTCCCCAGAGGCTCCGGATCGTAACTCCAGGCTTTATTTTAATAGGTGTTTTCCAAGCAAGCAGAGAAGTCAGGATCAAGTTAGAAGCAAACACAAGCTGAACAAAAATGAAAACTGAGAAGATGGCTGGTTTTGTTTAGTTGGATTTTTTTCTGCCACTATTTGAATGAGCACTGAATGAAGGAAAGACCAAATTTTTCATGTTTAAAGATTTAATGATCCAGTATTTTTTCTCCTCTATGTAATACTAATCAGTAGCACTATGTGTATACCTTGGTTTATATGGAAAAGCCCTGAGGTAGTTATTAAAATTAATCCAACAGGTTTCTATAGTAATCAGTAAGGATTTTTTAAAAATAACATTAACTGTAATACAATCTTATAGGTAAAGTTACATTTTTTTTCTAACTTATGGGCCCATTTATGTGGGCCTAATATGGAGTTCCTGGATTTTATAGAAGTATTCTTAGATCATTTTTTATTATCTCTTACCTATAGAATTTCATTCTCCAAAAGAAAACCATTCCAGAAGCTTGTTTGTACAGAAAATTCTCTGACTCATTCCCAAAATCACTCAGATAAAGTCTACGATGTCTGAATTCATGGGCAAAAAAATCAATAGTTTATTTTTTAATCCTGTGTTTATCTTCAGGTGGTGTCTGAGTGGACAAAACCAAGCAAGCTAATAACTGCTGTCATACAGTAGGATCATAAATTTTTACTCACACTAAGAGCAGTAATACATCTGTAGGACACATCTTCCTTTCAGTTCCATATAAGTTTAGCTGCAAGGTAAATAAGGAAAGCATTTGCTAGTATGGGAAATTTCAGGGTTAAAGATTATTATTTTTCCTACATATTTTTCTTTCCATATATGTTTTTCAGGATTAATATATGCAGCTGTTTCATACTGTTCTTAAGTGGAGGTACATGACTCCTAGAGGGTGTTTCAGTGTGTTCTCTCCTAAAATCCACTTTAAATCTATTCCATTAGATTCTGTTGTCTTCACTGTGGATGTGAACACTTGCTTTGAGAAGTAACTTCGTACCAAACAGGAAACACATCAGTTTCAGGGGGAGAGAGGAGTTGCTAGCCCAAGCTATTTCAGATAAAGATTGAAGTTGTTGTTATATTTTAAGACCGCTATTATGGGAAAATGATGAACTTGTATTTGACTTTTCATGATCCTTGGTATGTTACAGGACCAAACTAGATTTTTTTGTCTCCATAATCAATATATTAATGGGATATCCAATAGATTGTTGCACTCATCAGGTTTTTATTATCAAAATAATTATTATTAGCTATTAACTGTAGACCCAAATGGAGAGGCTGTATACACATCTATATTAAAGATGATCACTTTTGGAAAGTATTTGTAATGTAAATAAATAGGGGCTGGATATATAACAAGTCAAAAAAGGTAGTTCAGTTGCTGAGGATTGTTCCAGATGCATGACATTGATGTTAGACTGAAGGAGCTTATAGGAAGGTTTTCTCTCTCATATTTGATATGAGAGAAATGTTAAGAATAAAAAACGTCTAAAAGCTGATGTGACCACATAGGTAGCATATTAAAGATTGTAGATATATCTGGATTGATTCAGCAAAGAATTTAAGGTTAAAAAAACCCCAAAACTTTTAACTATAACTCTGTCAGTTTAAAGAAATGAGTGAGGAAGATTATCTTGTCTACATCTTCACAGAAGACCAATTCTACTCTGTCAAGGCCAGATTGGAAAATAATTGCATAGTTAAGATGTGTAATACTAAAAATTTAAATTACTATTTTAACTATGTGCATAAAGAACAGGCCAGATCACAGTGACATTCAATAGGATAAAAGCATATGATTTAGATAGTTTGTGTTGTATTTAATTTGCCCTAGGGAAGACATCAAAAGTAGTTTTCTGATATGCTCTATACCTATGCCTGTTTCCCTTTCTACAGACTTTAAGGGAACTTCAAGTGACTAACAGTAATGTAGATACCTAAAAATGATTGCAAGTAATCCCACCTCTCCATCAGTTTGGATCAAAGTTCTGAAAGCAGAACTAGATGATAGGAGTGTGCCCAGAGAATATTAATGAAATCTTTTCTGATCACCAAAGGAAGGCAGGGGAATGGAAGATTCATGTAGGAATTCAGTTCTTCGTCAAGTTTAGGCTGTGGAGATGTCAGACAAAGACTATTGTTTGGACAGTTATTTTGGAGTGCTATGAAACCCTTAAGTTATCCATATTATTTTTTTCATTAAAGCCCTGAAGATAAGTACAGGGACAAACAGAAAAGGAAGGGAAGTGAGAAAAAAGATCTAGGAGAGCTCCCGCTGTATATCAGAGGAGAAATATGGAAAATCATAGATCATAGAATGGTTTGGGTTGGAAGGGACCTTAAAGGTCATCTAGTTCCAACCCCCCTGCCATGGGCAGGGACACCTTCCACTTGACCGGGTTGCAAATAAGATACTGGAGGAACTCGGGAGGTGGAGAATTTGGAAAAAAGCTCATAGAAGGATGGACTTTAAATAACATCAGGACTTCTAAGAGAAGAGCTTGTGGTTAGTGGTCGAATGGAGCAGATGATGTGCTGAATGATGTCCCCTAGTGCCCAAGGAGCTTTGAGAGCCACAACCCTGCAGCAGGGAGTGAGGAAACCTGACAAAGAGCATAGTTTTAGTCAAGACAGTTTTATCCTACTAAACATACTTTTCTGTTTAATATTTACCTGTTAGAGCAGATTTTCAGGAAAAGAGTAAAGTAATTAGTATTTCCACATCAGATTTCATATGTGGTTTGCCAGCCTGATAAGTAAAGTAACTCTTCACTCTTAGCTCATGTGCTTCTTTTTTCCTCCCCAAAATAGTGCAAGGGCAGTAAGCATCAAGTATGAGCCTCAGTTATTTTCCACATAATCAGTGGCTGCAGAATAATCTCTAAGATTGCATTGTGCTCTGTTGTTGAAGTGTGCACATGCATTATATTCCAGGAAGTAGCACATTTCCTGTTAAATCAACTGTGACATAAATATCGGGGATCATTTAACAGATCACAGAGTATTGCTTGTGTTACAGAGACCAGAATGATGGCTTGTTAAATTAACACTATATAGTCAAACATTTGCAGACAAGGATCACCACTTCTCATTAAGTATATTCATGGCTTTTTAAGGGAATCTTTCCAAATAAACTTTTTCATTCATAGTTTTCTCAAAAGACTCTTCCAGTATGCCAAGAAATCCTGTGGTTCCCACTTGTGACTCAAAGATAGCTGTCGATTATTTTTTTCCCCTGATTTTAATCACGAAATCATTGCGGTGATGTTATTTTGTATGACAAGGGATCCCATCTCTCATTACCTTTCTTTTTTACTACTATGTTCTTATGTGATCAGGAGAATTGTTCATAGTGGATCACTACTTGTCCTGTGTCAAAAAAGACAGACTGCCCGTGGTATGCCTTTCAAGAAATGAAGGGGAAATCTCTCTTCATTACATGGCTGTTTCTGAGACATTTCTTTTTCTATTCTAGTAATTTTACATGGGTTATCCTATGTATTATAGAGTGCTTGTTTTGAAAAGTGGTAGTTCTCAAAACACATTAAAGAAAATACTTCTAAGACTTCTTTGACATCAGAGGTGGAAATCTACAGTAATGCTTATCCTGTGAGAAATGGAGTATTTTTCAGCCATTTCTTTTCTGACAGATTAGTAGAGGTAGTAAATGCACATACAGATTCTGTGGCTGAGAAGAAGAGGTGAGAGGAGAAAAAGCTATGATATACAACAGGATAGCAATAAGAATGTTGTAAAGAAATAGTTGCTCTTTTATTTAACATTCCTTCTAAATTATTATTTAAGGATTAGTTGGAAAGAATGAACAATATTGGGAAAAAACACATGGAATAAAAGCAGAATTTGGTTAATGGGATGCAGACAGTGGTGAATGAAGATGTACGTTGTAGAGTTTGGATATTTTGGGTTGTAATTTCAGATGTGAAGCAGGTAGGTAGCGATGTCTGAACGAAACAAAGATCTTGTTTCCGTACAAGGATTCAAAGTAAGCTATCGGCATGTCTCATATTGCACTGAGTTCATCATGTCCAACAAGCTGAAGAGAAAAACAAACACTTGTTGGCACTGCAGAACCAATAGATTTCTGACAGAGCTGAATGAATCACTAGATTAGATAGCAGCAACATTAATTTAATTGCAGTTACAGAATCCTTATTACTAGGGGTAATATACAGTAGAATTCTGCTTGACTTTTACATCTCGGGATACATGCAAAGATAGCAGTTAAGACCATTTTCATAGTCTTTTTTAAAACTTGCCAACTGAGCAAGCGTGCTCTTGAGTCACTGGGAGAATGAACACAGAGCCCCATGATACCAATTTTACAAAGTTACTTCTTAGAGTACATCTGCACTCTAAATCCAGGAACAGATGGATACTGTTATGCTTATTTGGAAAAAAAAAAAAAAAAAAAAAAATCCCCTGCTCTTGTCTGTCAGCAATCTCTCTGTTCCCCATGTCAACCTAAACTGCCAGAAAGGTCCTTTCAGTTTAGTGCTTCTCTTTGCAAGCATTCTTCTGACACAGATACTGAGGATTTTTTTTTTTTTAAATATGTATTAAAATATAGATGTAAACATAGCATGAATCAATAGAATTGCCTGTCAATTGTAGCGATGTTCAGGCAATAATAATTTAATTAAAACATATAGTAGCAATATTGGAGCACATATACTCCCACTCACATAAATCTTTTACTGACAGTTTTTATGAAAAAGTTTATAGAAAATCTCCTCTTCTATTTATTGTGTTAGAGCTTTGATTTAAACAGGAATCAGTGGCAATGTCCCATGTTTCTTGGCCATTTAGTGAGTTTTCTGATAGCCATTAAACCAGTTTAAAATGACACCTCCCCCTACCCCCCCCCCCCCCAAAAAAAAAAAAATCAAAACATTGTTTGAAGAATTTGTCTAATAATGACATTAGTAGCAGTGTATGCCCCTATATAACTGAGATACTAGGGATTGTTCTGAACAACTATATCTCAGGAAGATGAATTTGAGCTAGAGAAGGTGTAGGAAGAACTACTAAAATAATCAGGGAGTAGAAAGCTTATTTTGACAGGCCTTAATGAAAGGGGGATGTGATTGGCATTTGTTGTCAGCCTTATGTTCTGAGAGAACACATAGAAAAAAATTAGCTACAGAGCACATTGACTATACAACTTTAAGAAATCCGGTTATTGGTAAATAGCCTATCTTCAAACAGTGCTCAAAATGTGTGCTCTTATAATGGGTGTTTCTAAGCTTTTACTCATACGTTACTACTTGAAAAAAACATAAGCAGACATAAAATGGGGCCCTAGTTAATTTAGGATAGAAATTTAGGATGTTTTACAGTAGCAGATTCTAGAGCAGTTTTCAGACAAGAGTTTGAAATCCCCTTTCCAAAGATTTACATTTGTGATAGGATATGTGTGCTAGATTTGATTCCCCAGGATGAGCATTTTAATCTTGAGTTCGTGTGTTCCTAATTAATCATGAGACAAGTAAAATCAAAACAAAAGGCGTTCACAGCATATTATACTTTCTCTTTTCCATTTGGACTGTCACAGACAGGAACCCCTGGAGTTGATGAGAGGCTTTCTGCTGAGGGCCTGCTAGCAAGAGTAAAGACAGAGCAAATTACTCTCAGACACTGCTGACAGTTCAGTGAATTAAGTATGCAAAGCAATTTGTGAAGATGTTCAGAAGTGCAAATTTCTGCCAGTAGGTCAAAAGAGTATGAATTATCACAGGATGAGAAAGGTAAGAGGAGATCACTCCCCGTCTTCATCCAGTTAGTCTTTTGATTTAATCAGACAATTTGTTTTATTTAAAGAAGTAGGAAGTTAGTAATGCACATGGTCTCATTAAATGCATAGCAGTGAAATGCACTGTATAGATGACAGCATTCATTTACTGTGTCTAAAATATTGCAATTTCTTGAGTATTGTACGAAAAGAAGAACATTGAAAGGTAACGTCTTATAATTCAGATATTAGCATCGCTGGTCATTTTTCATAATAATTACTATATAGGATCATGGATTTACAGGATAATTCCGGTTGGAAGCAACCATTGGAGGTCTCTAGTCCAACCTCCTGCACAAGGGTCAGCTTGAGGGTCAGCTGTGAGGTCAGACTAGGCTGCTCAGGGCTTGTTCAGTCAGGTCTTGAAAACTTCCAAGGATGGAGCTGGCACAGCCTCTCTGGGCAACCTGCTCCACTGCCTGACTGTCATCATAGGGAAAAAATTTCTCCTTATATTCACTCTGAACCTCTTTTTTTTTTTTGACTTATGCTTGTCTCTCACCCTGCCACAGACCACTGTGAAGAGCGTGTCTCCATCTCCTCAGTGAACTCCCTGTCGATATGGGCAGGTAGCTGTTCGGTCCCCCTGTAACTGCCTCTTCCCTGGGCCGAACAAGCCCTGGTCCCTCGGCCTCCCAGGCAAGTGCTCCAGCCCTGATCATCCTGATTGATCCTCTGTTGAACTCGTCCCAGTTTATCAGTGTCTTTCTTCTACTGGGAGGCCCAAAACTGGATGCAGTACTCCAGATGAGTGCTGAGTAGAGGGAGATAATCCCTTTCCTTGATCTACCACCTATGCATTCATACAGCCCAGGATGCTGGTGGCCACCTCTGCTGCCAGGGCAGGCTGCTGGCTCAGGCTGAGCTTGCTGCCAGCCCAGAGCCCCAGGGCCTTCCCAGCAGAGCTGCTCCCCAGCCTGGCAGTCCCCAGCCTGTGTAGAGGCAGGGGGTTCTTCCTTCCTTCCCACAGCAGGACTTTGCATTTGTCCTTGTTAAATTTCATTAGGTTCCTGTTGACCCATTCCTCCAGCCAGTCTGGCTCCCTCCAGGTGCCAGCCCTGCTGCGGGGCATGTGGGCTGGTTCGTCCAGTTTGGTTTTGCCTGCAAACATGATGAGCATGCCCTCCCTCACCTCCTCCAGGTCACTGATAAAGATCTTAAGCAGGCCAGGTCCCAAGACAGGCCTGGCGGTCCTTCTTCTTGTTACTGTCCTCCAGGTAGGCTCCAGCCCATTAACCTTCTGAGATGTTTTTACTTATCTGATATTTCACCCATCTAGACCATAATGTCTCTGCTTGGATACAGGAATATTGTGAGAGACTGTGTTGAACCCAATACGTGGGAATATAAAAAGAATAAAGAATCTATCAAATTAGGATTTCCCATCAAAACTGATCTCTCCTTTTAGCACTGTTTATAATTGCAACTCTTGTCCCAGCATCACAGCTTCATACATCAACACTAAATAAAAAAAGAAAAAAACAACATCTATCAGAAGATTCAGAGTTATTTTTATCAGATCCTTCTGGAAATACTACCAGACATTTATTTCAGTGCTTTATGTGTGTGATTCTTGTACATTAGTTATCCATAAACCATAACAAGTTGAACCGTCACCTACAAGCGTTAAAACATTGTAGAGAGCTTTTTAGAAGGAACTGTATTGATTTTTAGTGACACTTGTATAAGAAAGAAGGCATTTTTCTGTGGTACAATTTACATTTTACTGGACAATATATTACTTACAGGGTTTCTGTCCAATATTTCCTAAAAGGCAGTGAAAAATTACTACTAAAACTCACTGCTGCTTTCTTTATTGCAGAAAATCCTAAATTATTTTGCACTCCTAAATACAGGCAAAACCCTAATTTTATTTTTCAAACTATGAATATTATGAAAAAATCTCTTCCAAAGCTTCACTAGCTTTTTGACTAGATTCTCTGCTTCTTCCTAGACTCTTCCTTTTCTTCCCATGAGATGGTTCTTGTAAAGTAAAATGCAGTTGCTTCATTCTGTTTTCTTTGGGTTTTTTACTCCCCCTAATTTCATAGTTAATTTCTGAATATCCAACAGGCAAAGAACAGTTGTAATATGGCTAAACTTGGAATGGGGTAACCAGCCCACTCAAACATTCATAACTTACCTACTCAAAACCCACTGAAAAACAATATTCTGTTCTTATTTCTGCCTAATCTTTAGAAGAATATATTTCTCTGTCTCATTTCTGGATTAGTGCACAGTGTTAGAAGTAAGTATTGTCCAAGGGAAACCAAACTCCTTTTCAGTAGATTTCAACTTTTGGATAGCAAAGTATCATTTGCTTCATTTTGCTTAAAAACAAATGGATAATATTGCAGTCTTCACATCAATGGGAATGGTAAACTTTGACAGGAAGCACAAAAGAAAGGAAAAGGAAGGTGAAAGGATCATGAACTCACTGATCAAGTGATTACAATGTTAGTGTTCTGGATTTCTTGCAAAACCTCAAATGGCAAATTTAGCATAAAAGTCTGGTGGGGCAGGAAGATGCCTGTTTCTCTGTAAAAAACTACTGTGCAATGTTTAGGTATTATGTAGAGTTTAGAGACCATTTTTAATTAACAGCAAATATATCACAGGAGGCTGAAAATGGCTTGGGGCTTATTTTTTCCTCCAAAATTGTAGCTGTTTAATTATACCTTCCAGACCTCCTTTCTTATGCAATGGATAAAATAGAAAGAAAGTTTATTTGGGAAAGATACCGTAGGAATTTGTGGGAATAGTGTGAATATTGTGGCACGATATGCACACAAATTGTTGTCAACATGATTTTCAGTTGTTGAGCATACAGTATCACCAATGTGATAACTGGATTTTTATGCAAAATTCATATGCATAAATATAAATACTCCTACATCTGGGTTTATTATGAATTACTTAATAAAATTATATCCATAACATAATCAAAACAATCAAAGTACAGAACAAGAAATTAAATAAAGCCTTTCTAAAAAAAAAGCCCCAATAATTTAAAAACAGAGCTGATACAGGTATCACACTTAACATTTCCCCCACACACACATTTTGGGGGCTTTGCAAGAATGTATTGAAGATTTGGAGGAAAAAAAAAAAATTCTCCATAATCTCAATGTTTTGATTTCAGATAGTCCCTGATGGAAGTTCTTCAAAATTCAAGGTCTTGTAAGGGTATACAAGCCAGGCAAACAGCATAATCATCCCAAAGGAAAGGCTTTATATCGAAGTGAAGAACTTTCAGAGGAAATGTTTATTTAGGTGATGGCGGTGTGCATCTTTTCTTGTAACACATTGCTAACAGCTGGGCAGTCATAATCTAGGCTTCACTTCAGCATATCAACATAGCGAGCCTTTTTTTAGCTTATTAAGAATAGACAATATTGAGTTAAACGTTCACTAAAGTTTATAATAACAGTCAGGGATCTCATCATTCTATATAAATACCTAAAGAGAGAGTACAAAGAGAATGGAGCCAGGCTCTTTTCAGTGGTGCCCAGTGACAGGACCGAAGGCAATAGGCATAAACTCAAACACAGCCGGTTCCCTCTGAACATCAGGAAACACTTTTTCACTGTGAAGATGACTTAGCACTGGCACAGGCTGCCCAGAGAGGTTGTGGAATCTCCATTCTTGGAGATATTCAAAAGTCACCTGGACATAGTCTTGAGCAACCAGTTCTAGGTGGCCCTGCTTGAGCAGGGGGACTGGACAAGATGACCTCCAGAGGTCCCTACCAACCTCAACCAGTCTGTGATACTGTAATGTAAGAACTTTAACAACAACAACAAAAAAGCTTTGTTGATCTTAACCTACCTGAAGGTAACTATTTTCTTGGCCAAAAATGTTCCTTGAAAAACTAGTACTTACATGATGTGAGGAATAGCAAGATTATTTGGCTGCCCTTAAACTCCAGAATGCAGATGCTTTATCTTTCCAGAAAAAGAAAAACATCACTGAGATTGATGTTTGCTCTTTCTTCCCTGATCACAACCTAGAGTTTAGAGCCCTATTGTTATTGACAGGAATGTGCTTTTGCCATACAAATGTATTAGAATACACTTCTGTTGTTTAAGTGCCTTATAAACTGATTAATTCATATATAAATTCAATATAAGATAATTATAGCTTATTCACAGGTATACACATGAGTGTGTCAGGCTAGCTTCTCTCTGTGTTTTTGTGTTTGCCGACATGCTGAATATCCAAACCAAGACAGCTACAAATATTATCAAGAAAGTAGGGGCTCAGAGGAGAACAGAATAGAGACGATAACTGATTTTTTTTTTTAAACCCATGTGACTGTAAATATAATACCCAAAAAGAATATACTCTTCCTTAATAGGTGTATAAAAGTTCTCTCAAGAGTGGATGCAGCTAGTTTTAAAATCTGAATAATTAATTCTTTTGTAATACCCAGATGGCATCTTTATGAGTTTTCTACTTATTTGGTTGGAAAATGTCCTTGTATAAAGGTGAAGGTCTTTTTGTAGTTGCAGATGCTCTTAAAATCTGCTGTCCAGAAGCTGAACCGAGATAAAGAAAAAGCGTCATGACACATTTATTTTGGCAGCCTGATCAAAGTGGGATGACTGTATTTAGTCAGACAAGTGTATCAAAGTGATGCAGTTTGAAATGGCTGAGTTAGCATTCCTAAAACTGTGTCCCTGTGATAGGCTCTGTAGTGGTGCTGGCAGGGTAGCACAGTGTATAGAAAGTGTTGTACATCCATCGGGACACAGCTTGAACTGAATATAGTGAGAAATTATGATTCACTACAATCTTTTGCTGCCTATACTAATTTCCCTCTAGCTACAACACATCTGTTCATGGTAAGACTGATCCAATGCCCATCCAACTACAGTCCACTGACTTGAGCAATGAATCCAATAAATTGGAAGATTTCAAAAAATGGCTAAAAACTGACTTAAGGGCATGAGTCCAACTAGAACAACATAGGATCTTAAGTCCTCTAGTAGCTTTTGAAATGTAGTTTCCTTCTTTTTTCTACCAAGATAGTGGAGAGTCCAGTCCTGTGAAGTATGGACCATTTCTTAATTATATTTTTTGCTTGCTTGTTTGTCTTTTCCAACAGGAGTAAAGAACATACTTTCAGTGATAAGTTAGAGCACTCAAATAATAGAAAAAGTAGATTTTTAAATGTCATTTATCAGTATGGTTAAAGATAAGTTTGAAGTCTTTCTCTTGCAAGAAATTTTTTAAAGAAATAGATAAAAGCCTCTTCTGAATTTACTTTTCAGAATCTCAGAATCAGCAGGTTTTGTTTATCCTTTTACGAGATGAGATCATAGGAATAAAAATTTATTCTGGATTCTTCTGAAACCGCCTGATTCCAACATATGCACACAGAGTACATAGGTCTGGGACTTGGATGATAATGAGCCTCTCTTGTGAAATAACCTGTAGTTTGGAATAAAGTGGATATTCCATATAAGTGGAATATTTTTACGTAAGTGTTACATTGAAGTCAGTGGGTGAAGCACTGCAAGTACCCACTGGCTGCTTGTCTCTTCTACTGTAATGGAGCAACAGTGGAGAGTTACGAGATCCTAAGTGATTAGCCTGCCTTTTCCCTGCAGAAGGGCTCCTTATAAATGATTTAGTCAGTATTTCCTGCTGAGACAGTGAGCTTGGATTCTTAGTGCCACTACAAGCAGTCAAGGAAGAAAGTGGAGAGAAGGAGAATGGGAGTCTGGGGATGAAAATGAGAAGGACTGGAAGAGTTTGAATGTTTCCTGTACTTTTCTGTATTCAAGTAAAAGTCCAGTTAGAGAGTTGGTTATAAACTACTGACAGTCATGACATGACACGTATTTTATGCAGTCTTCTGATTTACAGGTATTGGTATGTGTTTCTTTAACACTGCAGATTTCTTGGTTAAAGAATTTCTTAACCAATAGGCTAGATGACTGCCTGTCCTCAAATTTCATCCTGAGGCATAAAGGGCCATAATCAGTTTTCATATTCTCGTGTGCCCCCTTACTGTGTGTACTGCTCTGGTTATAGAACAGCTCTTCTTTATATGTCTTTACGTACATAGAGCAGAAGAGGTGGGAAGGAGTGATGCACTGGGTTGTTTCCTTCTCCTTCTCAAGCACCCACGAGCGCACATGCATTGCCACAGTAGAGGCTCTAAGCTGAGAGATTCTGTATTTTTCGGTAGAGCCCCAGAAATGCTGCAGATAAGTGCCTAAGTCCTGGGCCTGTGCTTTTGCTCTCAATCAAGGGTCTTTGCCCAATGTAAGGTAATGGGGGAGGGCTGGCACACCACAACTACCCTCTTTCTTTTCCTGCTGTTGGGCTGTCCAGTACCCACTTCTGCTAGCCTTCCCCCAGCGTCCCTGCCAGCCGTCGTTCCTCTCTTTTCGCTTCTGCGCTTTTCCTGTCTATACTTATCAAACCCAGATTCAGAAGCAGCTCTGTTGGTAGCAGAGAGGAGAAGAGGACATGCAGAAAATATACTGCAGCAGATAAAGGGTAGCTGGTCTCAGCTGAAGTGAGAGCTCCCAGACACTAGCTGCCACTGAGTCACTACCTGTTTCCTGGGCTCTTAGATCATTATTAAGAACACACTGCCCTATAACAAACACATTACCCAGAGAAGCTGTGGCTGCCCCCTCCCTGGCAGTGTTCAGGCCAGGTTGGACAGGGCTTTGAGCAACCTGGCCTAGTGGAAGGTGTCCCTGTCCATGGCAGGGGGTTGGAACTAAATGATCTTTAAGGTCCCTTCCAACCCAAACCAGTCTGTGATTCTATAAATCGGACTGATGGACAAACCACAGCTTGACCTGCATGATTTGTAATGTTCAGTGCATACTGCTCAAAACAAAGCCTAAAGGAACTTTCTTTTTAATTAGTCAGAGATGACTGCTTCTTTACAGTATACAAGAAATGTATCAAAACCCAAATATTTTAATAATATGCGAGCATCTTCTATTCCCGACAGAGTTAAATAACAACTACATTTGAAAAAGTACTGACAATTACAGCTTCTTGTGTCCTTCCTTTGCACCGTTATTAGTAACATCCCACTATGCTCTTGTTCTTGTCTTCACAATTTCTTTTATTGATAAAATTCAATATTATTTAAGCAAACCTGCAAGAGAGTTAAATAGGAAAGTAGTCTTATAAGGTATATTAAAGGCTCCCAGGGTTCCACTGATGATTGTTGATTCCATGTGAAGAGACACCAAGCGTGTGAGTTTCCATATGAATGGTTTCTCGCCTTTTCAAGCTCAGAATAGCTTAAGGCTCACTAATTATAGCGGTTCTGGGACTACCTTAACAACAGTATGCATCAGAACATATTTTAGATGGTCAGCACAGAAGAATTAGGTCAGAGACCTCTGGGGATTTAATGAAAAGGTTAGCAAACCTAGCAGCACACCTTGAGCACCAACCACTGAGGCTAATGAGGCCTCATTTAAATAGTTTTTCAGAGAAGTAGAAACAATTAGATTCTTTTGGGAAATGAAATCTTACTCTGATGTTTTTATCATACATCTAGTAGTAGACCCTTTCCTCTATTTTATCTTCTTTGCCAATTTTTTTCTTTATTCTGGCAAGGATATTAGATTAATTGATTTACCTAAATTATGATGCCATTAGCACAGCAAACACTAGTTTCCTGGGACATTAATGAAAAAAATTTCTCCACAGCTGATACTTTTTCATTAAAAAGGAGTCTATTAATCTATCATATTAATATTAGCTCCTAAATAAAAACAAAACCATAGCTTATTTTCTTTTCCAAAACAATTAATTCCTTGATTAGCATTCAGATAATAATCTGAGTAAAGACTTAGTAAAGTATATTATCTATGATCTTAAGATGATAACATTTTATGCATTTCATTATCAAGGTTGTTATGTGAAAGAACTAAATATTATTTATAAAAATATAAAAATGTACATGGAACAACATTAAATGTATTAAATTAATATCATTTAGTAAATAAAATATTAATATATTAAGTATTTATTGGTCTTCATTTTTAAATACCATAAATGGATCTACCACATAAATGTTCTTCAAAATAGTCCCACTGAAGCTGATCATTCAGTGCTTTAGCACTGAAACGACTTTCAGCAAAGCCTAAGGATGAAAAAAAAATATGCCAGCGTGCCTTCAATACTTATATAATCTGTGAATGATTTCCTATATGTGTTCTTTCTAATTTAAAGTACCTCCATTCAACACAAGTCAAAAAAATGCCAGAGAATAAAAGCAGTAAGTAGTAGCTTCCTGCACAGACTTTGTGTCATTCTGAAATTGTTTTTATTTGCAATGTGTCCTTTCACGTACAGGCAAGAATCAGAAGGGATTTGACACAATTAAATTTCCGTTAAAGAATGATCATCTAATGAAAGCCTGGGAATATAATACTAAAATAGTAGAAATTAACTGTACTACTACACTCTAACTACATTTCACAGCTTTATGTTCCCCAAAGGTACCTGGTATGTGTGTTGTATTCAGTCAGTTTCTGATTTATAGATAGAAATTCCTCTTGAGTACCAAATCAAGTATAATACTTTTTTGTTCCACATTGTATGGCACTCAGTGTGATATGGTGGAAAATTCTAATTCAATAAAGAGATTTTACTGTAACACCTGACACATATCAAAAAGCTCTTTCAAAAAACCCATTCAGGATATTCTGAATTTTATGTGGTGGCTCTATATCATTCATTTTCTTAAATGATCTCCCTAGAGATTTTCATTACATTCAAGTGGGTGGAGTATTGAAGGGATTGTATTATTAGCTACCACTTAAGAATACAAGGATTTCTCAAGAAAACTCTTGGGGCTTTCTTTTCTTTTTCAAGCAGTTGAAAAAATAGAATGCTGAATATGGGGATACAATTTTTTATATCTTTGGCAAATCATTATGATTTGTATGAAATGTCAGTAGATGAAGTATTATTTTGGCAAAAATTAATTACACAGGATCCAAATCTCATTAAAGACCCCCTTTGGCCTGGGTAAGTTTAGCTGGATCCGGCCTGTTGATTTTTGCCAAGTGCTGTCTTAAATTATTCCATGCTAAAATGTTGTATGCATGTTACTAAATGCCGTGGTCCCATTTATATTAATTATTCTAACCTATAGAGTTACAAATTAATTCACAATTGTTTATGAAGATGCGGTTCAGTTCACAGTGGCCAGCAATTCAGGGGATATTGCTTTTGATTACCAGTCCTTTACTCAGTACTGCTCAAAGCAAGGACTAAGCCTTATAAAGTTTTATATGGATCCATGCCTAGAATTCCATCTAGCTGTGGATCTGACCTCTGCCTAACTCCACCCTTCGTCTTCAAATATATTCTATAGCGAAACTAGTGGATATAGGTCTGGTTGGATTTAAATCAGTAGGAATTCTACTGAGATAGATGTGCAAATATGAGACTAACTAGTTGTCTGATTCAAGCACTGAACATCTCATTTACTCTGCAGCTACCAGGTCTCTATACCTCTAACAACCTCTAAGAGTACAGAGGAATGAATGCCCAGCCATCTGTTTAACTGGTATAGTGGTAAACTAACATTTTTGTCTTAGATTAAATAAGGTATCTCCCTCCTAAAATACAGGGGGGTTTTAGGAAAAATAATAAAAATATGGAAGGCAAATTATAAATACATAGATAAATAACCTCTATATAAGATGAATAAGGTTTTTTAGTAGTTAATTTTCACACATCCTCTTTATTACAAGACAGGTACACACATTATTGGTCCAAAACACTAAACAAATGAAGTTGTGGATTAAAACATGTTGAATTTCACAGACGACTGCATTACAGAAATACATTTTCATTGATGAAATGTAAACATAAAGAGAAATCAATGATGAAACAACTATTGTTTCTTCATATGTCAGAAGGAATGGATTTACATTTTGTTTCGGTGTTGAAACCATTACAGTGGATGGAGAATGCCTGGCTATTTATATTAAAAATATGAGACATGGTTTTCATAGATAATCACATGAAATGGTAAGATAAATATATGAAGTTTCCTAAATAACCTTTGTTTGGAACTAAGACACTAGAACATTTCATATTACTACCATACATCAGAACGAATCAATACAAACCAAGAATAAGTTTCTCGAGTGAAACAAACATCAGAAAACATCTTCTGTCCTTACTGACTTCAACAAGCTATCAGCAATCTGATGATGTTATAAGTTTTATGCAATGTCATGTTCCACAGCAAGGTATGCCATGAGGAGCTTTTCATTCTGTCTCTAGAATACTGTCTCTTTGGTTCTAGTTAAAAAAGACTGAGCTCTGCAAGCAATGAACTACAAGGGTTCATAAGAAGGTTGTGTTTCACAATTTAATTTGATCACAGTTGTTTCCATTTTTTTTTAAATTTATGACCTATGTAATTCCAACTGAATAGGAAAGAGCTTCTCATATTCATACTCCTTAAGGAAAACCCTATTTTAAATGATGGTTGCAAATGTTGCATATTGGAGTAAATATAATCAAAATGAAAGGATAATATTTATTAAAGGTACATTACATTTTGATAAATGACAGACAGTTATTTTAGAAAGCACAGTTAAGTAATGAAAACAGAATAAATGCTCAGAAGCATGATATACTGGAAATCATGAGGCCTCCCTAACATTGTTATGCACTTCAGCCTTTACTAGTAAATCTCTGTTGAAAAGCGAAGGAAGAGGGTCAGGGGGTGCTTCTGTACAGACCATAAACCATAATAATCAGACATTTTGGAGTCAATAAAATGTTAACATGACACATTAAGCAGTAAAGAAAAAGAAGTGAATGCAGTACTTTCTTCAAAGGTAGGATAATACATAAAAATAATATGAATATTTTAGATTTATGGGCAAAAGCAGTCTTTATTTGTCTGCACTCCTATCTGAACAAAGCATCTGTGATCAAAGCCCTACTTTTATCATTTAAATGTCAACTAAATTGGACAGAGGAGAAAGATTCTATTTTTTCGCCAAAAGGCAGGTGCTATTCTGTTTGGACTGCTTGAGAAATTAACAGATAAGTAGCTTCGGACTGCCTACAATCATGGGCTGACTCCTGGCCAGCCAACATCTCCAAAATAGTTAACAGAAGACACAGGAGAGAGCTGAGATACCACGGTGTGCAAGGAAGACTGTAGGAGAACTGATGATAGTGCGTTACACTGTGGACAATGTAGAGATCACGAGAAAAGTGAGCACCAAATTGTGGCAATGTGAATTCTGGGAGAGGAGGCAAGAAACAAATACTTAGGAAATCCAGCTTCATTGATCTGGCTGTTCAGGAGACCATTTGTTCTCATGCCATGTGCTGTACTAGTCATGTATTACACTAATCGCTGATGACACTGCACAATTACTGCATAATTTGAAAGAAAGCTAAAATTGTCATCTTGCTAAGGAAAATAGCTTACCCATTCTCAATTTTATGGACTTTTTTTTTTTTTTTTTTTTTTTTTTTCCAGGAGCATTATGTTACTCTGCTGTGAAGCAGGTAAATAGACAAAATGTCAAGAATCGACCTAATGATAAATCAGTTGGTTTGCTGTCATTTGAGAAAGGCTTTCAGTAAAGTACTGTTTCTTAGTGGGAAGTAAGTACATCTAGCTAAAATACCTCCAGTATATAAACTTATTTTGCCAGAGTACAGCAGCAGTTACAGAGAAAGCTCTCTTACTTAAAAACCCTGGAGATTCAATTGTCCACACATGTGCTTTTCATTCAAGCACAGGGACTATCGCAGAGTTTCCTCCCCTTGTTGACATATTTACAAACCTTGGCAGACCTACCAAAAAATTTTTGGCTCATACCGCTGGATTCTTCTAGCTGAAGGATGAAAGGTGGTGATGGGATTGTCATTACTGTTACCCTTCTTACGTCTCAAGCTCTCTGCAGAGTCCAGGAATACTGAAAATCTCTGTATGAGCAGGTTCTAAAATGCATTGACTTCAGAACTGAGTCAGTAATGGCAGTGTGGAAAATCAAGGTAAGGCAGACACTTCACTTGTCCTACGTGGGCATGCTTGCCCTAACATATTGCATACAACACACATGCTCTACCCACAACAGAAGCCATCTGTCAGGATGGCTGAGTGCCTGCACACAGCCGATAAGATCTTTGTCCCTGCAGTATGGGTGCCAGCAACAATAGACTTGCTTCAGGAACCAGTGCAACCCTGTGAATAACCTCTCATCACGCAGGAAGCCCTACTCTCTGTTGGCATTGAAGCATTGGTACCACATGCATCTTTTCAGTTGTTAACAGCTGCTAATTAGCAGTAGTCATATTCTGAACCTCATTTGTTAGATTGAATCTTGGCTAAGCGCTCAGCACACTCAGAAATAGAACTGTTAGAAATAACATAAAATTGTAAGGCCTCTGGAGCAGAAATTGTCCTTTTAAGACCATCACATAGTAGTTGGCTCAAAGTAAGCTTTTGGGTGTTACTGTAATATAAACTAAACATGTGATTTTCTTTTCCTGTGAGAAGAAACCTTTGAATATGAAGTTCAAAAACTATGAAAAATATATTAGTAATGAAAAATTGTCAGTTTCAATTTTTATATTGCCTTTTCTGAGAGGGAGTAAGAGCCAATAAAGGAAAAAAGCCCTGACAGCGGGACTCTAGACTTCAAAGCTTCAGTTCCAGATAAAAGTCAAATGCAAAAAATAAGGAAGTCAGTTGCACAGTGAAGGAGCTGCATCCCTTATACGAAGACAGAAAATGCTATTATTGAGCACCCTTCTTCAAATGGATGTGGAGAATTGTCAATTAACTACCTCTGCTAAGCAATAGACCACCTACTTGATTGCCTTGAGTGCATGCCTGTCTTGATGAGTAGCAGTAATGCAGGATTTCTGTAGCAGATTTGCTTTTAGAGCCTCTTTGAAGGTCCCAGCATCACATGCACATACGTGATCCTCATTTGCAGTCCTATTTGCATTTCAGCACCTTGCTTCTCACTTCATGCATGAGAGATGAGGACTAGATGAGCAAGGTCAAAAAAGAGGCAGACAGTCTGCAACTTGAGTTAAGTAAAAGGGCTTGTTTTACACAAAGGACATGAAGGAAATTTTCTGTCTTCTTTCAGTATAAGTACAGAGCTCGGTCATGTTCCCTGTTCTTCAGTGTTCATGGTTTTTTCCATTTCTTTTTTAACGGTCATGCTTGGGTCCTACTTTCCTCTCTATTGGTGTAAAGCTTATATTCTGAGGGCCTAAATTCTTAAATTACATTCTTAAAATTCTTCCCAAGCTTTCTCTTGTAGGTATGTATTTCTCTTTTTGTGTTATTTATCAGTATAGTAATGATGGCTTCTAAACTGTATTCTATGGCATTTTAAAAACTAGTTTTGATCACTAAGATGTCACAGTGAAACATATTTTGCTTGCCATAACTGTTATTCATCTAGATTAAAAAATCCACTCTAACTGCCCATTTAGTCCACATAATACTAGAGACTTAACTTGAAGAATGCATTTGAACAACATAAGAGGCCATGTCTATAGCTCTTCCTTGCTTGTATAACATTAGAGGCAGTAATGAAATCAGAATTTAGCTGGTCAACCTACCTTGTTCCTAAATGCAGCAGCAGGAAGTATCACTTCTTCTATATATTCTTCACAGAAACTGGTATGACAGTGTCCTTCTCCCTATCTGATTTTTCCACTTCACACAAGAGACCAAAGAAAATAGAGTGAAAAGTAACAGATGCCAGAGAGACAGTGAGCAAGACAGTGCTAGGATGAAGGTCTTGAACCACTCCTTTCCTATGCTGACACCTGGCATCTCTGCTCCTAGCTGAGATAGCCCGCACACTTTTGGGACAGGAGAATTTTAGAGTTTACAATGAAACAGATAGCCATGAGGAAAAGTACATTACATCGTGATCAGTTTATAGCAGACTGGTGTTTCATTATATGATGAAGTAGCTGTTTAGGTCTGACTGCCAGAGGATAAAGGAAGTCTGGCTTTAACACAAAATGCATTAAATAATTTTATCCCTAAGGAGTGGGGGAAATAGAGCTTATATAGGTGTTTAGTAAACTCAGGAAGGAATATATCAAAATCTGTTTTTTCATACACAGGAATCAATTTTTGCAAAGTGGCTAATCATCCTTTGCTGACTTAATTCCCCTCCTGTTCACTATTGTAGATAACATGAATGAAATGGAAACTTCCTAGTTCATGTCTGGCACGTGGAGAGACTTTCATTCTTATAATTAAATCAGCTGTATATTCATCACACCCTTTTACTGCAAAATAGATATGGACTTGCAGAGTGGAACTAGAATCCTAGCATGTTTGAGAAGCTTGGGCTTTTGGATGTGCAATATAGGGATTAGAGTTCAAGTGAAACACTCCACTCGCTACATAGAAGGTAAGAGCTGCATAATAAATAAGTTTAGGGCCATTCGAAAAGAAGGAATGAAATCAGATTCCTATTTAACAGTAGACTCTCCCAAGAGCTCTGAGCAGTACTCCATTACTCATTTACAAAAGCAATGAAAACATTAATTGACCTCTTGATTAGTATTTAAATAATAAATACCACAGTGGATTAATGTACTGGCCTTTTACCTCAAAGACATAGTTTAAAACTGACTTGACAAAAAAATCAATTTAATTACAGGATACTAAAATTGCAAGTGCCAATAGGTGAGAGTTTCCATGCACACAAGGCCACACATCGCATAATCATGCCAAATTGGAATTTATTCAGTGCTTTCTCCTTTTCTTTTTTTCTTTTTTTTTTTTAATGAATGCATGCATGGTGTGTGTTGAAAGAAAGCAGGCTGCCACCTGCCACAGAAATATCCCACAGAGCAGCTCCCATCCTTGTGAACTAAAATATTTGGTTTAAATGGTAGAAACCTGAAAACTGACACAGTTCCATTATCACATTCAGCTAATTAAAACAGATGCATTCTGGAAAGAAATGTGAAATGTTTTCTGTAAAGTGAATCATTGTACACATTGTAGAATCATTGCACGCATAGATTTGTGGAAAATAAACTCAGATTTTGGTTTTTTGGAAGATCTTTAAATGTAAAATTGATGTTGGCCAAGTCAATGGAGTCTGGAGGTACTTGTTTACGTTATATTAAATTAGTTGATGCAAGGCTTTCCTTATGACTTTGACAGCTGGGAAATATCATAAACTGCTCTTAGTAGGCTTCTACCCTAAGGAGTGGAAATCTCATGAGGTCATCTATTCCTCTGAGTTTCCTTTTATCTTAGTCTGAAACTCTGTGAAAACAGCTGGCCAAAACAGATCAGGAGAAGAGTCTGCATCCACATTTGGGTAGGTCCCAGAAGAAAAATCCTTCGGGTAGGCTCTGATATTTAACATTTCTGATGAATGCATCTAGATGCACACTATGTTTAAGGGAAATTAGATCTGAACCCCCATACTGTGACTGTGATCCTATTTTTGGCTTATAACAGTTAATTAAAAGTAGTTTCCCCAAAACCATTCATTAAATGTGTGGGAGAAATAGTTCTGGTTGTACTGATCTGAGTGTTTCAGTGTAAGTGAGCTTGCTGTATATAACCTTAAATTTCTGAAAAACATTAAACTTTGTTTGTTAGATTTGTCCAAAACCAGATTATTTTCTGAACAGACATACTCTGCTTTCATTTATGCATATCCATTTTTGATGAGTATGATTATGCTAATATTCTGTCTGGCTGAAATTTTCTTGCAACATTGTTTTAAACAAGATTGTGTTTTCAGCTATTTTTGATAGAAATTGCCTCTTGAAGAAATCTTTGACTTCTTATTGAAAACATTAAAATTGTAGTCAAAAAGATGTCTTTTGACTGTGTTTAAGCTACTCTTCAATGATACTCTAGTATATATAGTTTTTATTTGGTTTTATGTTGGAATGATAGGAGCAAATCAGGTCTAAGCGGGCAGTTTATGTACACAAATGAAAATTTGTTTTCATAAATGTATTTATAGAAAACATGAATTGTAGAATTACGCTAGTACAATAGAGAGGTAAAGGAGCCTACTAAATAATCTGCATATCCAGTGTAAATACTGTGAATAAAAATCTAAGTGGCTGAAGTTTGTCATTAATTATAGTGAGAACAGTATTTTACCACCCCAATTTTTAATTTTAATTCAGTGATTTGTTGCAAGTCTGTAATGCTAAATGAAGAATGATGCTGAGAACTGTACCTATTGCCCAAGAAACTTCATAAGGAGGAATAATTTAACAATTATTCCGTGTGACTAAAGCTGTTTGCATAAGTGATGAATAACAACTAAGATCTACAAAAGAACTGTAGATTAATCAACGTAAGCATGAGAACTTTAAGTTGAATTTGTAATATACTTCTTAGAAATGGCTATAATCTATTATTTTCATTTTGGGTATCTTCAGGAATAGGGGATTGAAGTGTAATGGCAGGTTGCAGGAAGACAGAGATACATGCAAAAGGCATATGTAAAATCTTGGTTTATTTTTATTACTCTTTTTTCCCATTTTTCAACAAATGTAGGTTCAATGCTGCCTACTAAAGGTCACTCCCATTGGTGAAATCTATCTGGAAGAACAAACGTTTTATGACAAAAACCAATTCAAATGGCTGACTCATGTCTATGTCAAAACAACTGTGCAAGGTTTGCATTTGCAGGAATTTCTCTAGCACATGTTTTGGTGTGGTTTTTGTTTGTCTCTGCATATGTTCTGTACTTCTGATTCATATAAACATGGCAGTGAGATTCTGTTAAAATTCAAGAGCCACCTAACTATAGTAGGAAAATATGAGATTACATCAATTCGATCAATTTCTGCTAACTTGTTTTGCTTTACCAGCTTTGTGTGATGAACATACAAATTTTGGCTCTTATTAAAAACCCTGTTGAAAAATATAAGCTTTATAGGTTCTCACATATTACAACAATGTTGTTCAGACAGGTGGAAACATACTGTGGCAAAGAGACCATATGGTAATTCTCCTTGTAAGCTTCATTTTCTCTTCCCCCATTGCTTATTCATACTTAGTTGTCTCAAAGATTAGAAAGTCTGTAGAGCAAGAATCATAACTTTGTTTATTTTGTAAAACACCTAGGACACCTTTTTATGGCACCATTTCACTACACTTATGACACCATTTTATAATGTCTTCTTCACACTTTGAAAGTCTTGCTAAGAATTTTGGACAACTTTGGACTACTGAGAAACGACGCGGGGTTTCTGTCCTCTTTCATACTATAAAATGTGCATTCAGAAAAATCTTTCATAAATCCATGGAAGCAATGCATTTTGGTAAGGTTGGTTTTTGGTGGTGGGGGTTTTTTTTAAGTAAACAAAAGAAGGTCTGTTTTGAAAAGACGGATCTCATTGTTTCACAATGTTGTCTATATTGCATAAAGTGCTTTTAGATGGAAAACCTGTTACTGAATTCTTTATTAAATTTTGTAACTAACCTATTTTATGTTTCATCACAAATCCTTCCTGATGCTCTGTATGTCATAGCAATTTGTTCACTGACATATTCTTCACTTTGACTCAAAAGACATAATGTAGACGTGAAAGCTACACCTGCTTTATAGTAAGATTCACTTTACTCATGAAAATGACTTACACTACAATGTGTAAATTAGTGTTGAAATGCTGTATTTTAATTTTATTCAATTGACACTTCTTAACATTAAGCCTTTAGTCAAGAGGCAGATGTCCTGTAATTTGGGAGAGTGATGAGCAGATTCCACCCTAACAAGCCCAAAAAATCATAGGCGTACTGTAATTGCAATTTATGTAAGTGGATAGCTATGAATGTCTGAATAATCTTAATTTATGTATAGGTAAATGGATTTTGTGCTGAACTTCTGAAAATGTGGCTAGTCAGAAAAGGCCCAGTTCACCAAAAGACCAATTCCCATGTACAACTTAAATCATACAGATAAAATGGATCCATTCACACACATAAGTATCTTGTTCATTTGAAAAGAGTTTTCTGGGCTTGACTGGAAATGCGCTGATAAATTATCTGTTGATGTCAGTCATAGTTGTCTCAAACTCACAGTCTTTTAGAAAACTAGAAAATTACATCATCAACACCTACCTAGGTGCTGTTTAGGTTAAGCTTACTAGATCTTATACCAACCAAAACTACCACTTAAATAATATTAGTCATATTTTTTACAAACTTTGTAAGACCCTTTATGTGTTGCAGAATCTATGAGAGAGAGTATTAACAATGCAAGTGTTCATTTTTGACAGAGGCGATGAAGCAGAGCTCATCACCTAACAAAATGCAATCTTCTTTGGAAGCGGTAATCAGCATGACACTTTTTAAAAGCTGTATAATGTGTTTTGGCAGCACATAAATGAATAGCAAATGAAAACAATGGTGTTCTGTTTGATCTCTTGCCAAATGATTCATTGTTGTGGCTTAAAAGTCATACAGGTGTTCTTCTTCCTTCTTGTTGTGGGGACAAGAGACACATCATATTATTCGTGGTCTAGAATTTTCACAGCTTCATATAAAATGTTGTGTGTAGTTGACAGATTAAAACAGGATTACACCTTTATTAAATTAAGAGGTTCAATTGGATTATGGGATAAAAATTGACTTATTGGAAAAAAATTCTGATGTATTTCCAGAGGTTGGTACAGAATTGAATGGCAACAATTTAATTATAAACAGCATTTATCGCTCAGCTAATTCATTTTGGAAATTAGTACATATTATCAAATCACTTTATATTGGATAATCTGGTAGGAATGACAGTCTCCATTTTAAGAGCTAAGAAGATATGCTGAATTAATTTTGCCATAAATAAAAGCAGAGTTCATAACAGGATAAATTACACAAAATTCGCAGTGTTGCAGCCTGCATAGCACCTCTATGGCAAAACCAGTATTCTCTATTAGTAATGCCTATCATTTCAAATTGTCTGTGAAAGGTCTGCAGGTAAAATCATAGGGTTTTGTATGTGTATGGTGAGTTTCCTTCATCAGTATTCAATGTCTATCTTTTTTGACAAATCTGTGAACATTCTTACGTTCTTATGTAGCACAATAAGGACAAAAAAACCCTGAAAAAAGTAATTATTTTGCTGTTAACCCTTCTCTGGGAAATTAGAAATGCTAAGTATTCAGTCCACTAAGTCAACAGGATTTTTCCATTGATTTCAATGAGCCTAGGATCCCAGTCTTCATTCTAAATGGCACTTCTGTGTTTAAAGTGCAGAATGATCCACCCCATATGTTTGATTATTTTAATTTTATATTAAACAATATAATTATATTTCCATAAAATGCTAATCACTATAGCTTATATATGACCCAGTGTCCCAGTTGTAGCTTTAGAAGGTGGATGAGTGGAACAAATGTCTCCAGTTTAAAAGCTTATTTCAGAATCTGAAACAGATAGAAAGCCTGATAAACTGTCCTTCTGTGGCCATTCACGCTGCCTGTGATATATTGGTATTCTGTAGATTGGTGTTCTAGATGCAAACCTACAGGATGGAAGGAGTCCTATATTTTGCTTTTTTAATGTTTGTTTTATCAGAAGATACTGAAAAAATGAATGCAGAATAGTGTCATATTGTACTGTGTTTCTCACTGGAAGACTAATAAGCTTTATTTGTTTAGCTTAATTATTAAAAATAAGATCAAGGAGAAATTTGATCACAATGTATTACCATCCTCACTAAATGGCTCTTGATGTGGAAGGTGGCAGCATATAGAAGAACAGTGAATGAGGGTTAAAACCAGACATTTGATTGAGAAAGAAGCAACACATTTTAACATAATGGCCAAATAAGCACTGAATTCTTCATCGTTCTGTGTCTTTAAATGCTTGAAACACGAGGCCATGACAGTACAGTTCATTCAGTGATGCAGGTTATTAAGCACAGGTTGAAGAAAAAGGCATAAAATTACATGGCTGTTGTATTTTAAGTAACTTAGATGATTTCATAGTCTTCAAGTTTAAATTCCAGTCAGTGTTCCTGTGCTCACGTTAAGTTTTAATGACCTAGACTGTGGCAAGATGTTCTACAGCCAGCCTACACCCGGCTTGTACTTCCCTGTAGAATGCCACGCAGACATACTGCTGAACAGGTAGGGATATTCACTGAGGTACCTATTCTTAAACCTTTACATTAGTCTTAGTCTGTTGGTGGTGACAACTGAATCTACCTGAAATGGTCAGATTTGCTCCTACATCATCTTCAGCTAGCACCTTCCTCTTCCCTCTCTTTTTCTTGCTTCACCTCGCTGGAGGGTATAAAGCGTATGGCCCCCAGCAAGCTGCTAGCTCAGCTGCTCCTGCAAATGCTCCTGAATCGATGAGTGACAGAGACGTGCAAGTCACTGCTTCAGCTCACGTCATTCATTTTCACTGAACAGGTTAAAGAGCACCTGTATAGGAACCTGACTTCCAGCAGGAAGGTGTTAGGCAGTGACTCATGGATAAAACTTCTTCAGTTGACACAGCTTCAGCTGAAACATTTGTGAATAAACACCTAGTGCAAGCTGGAGGAAAGCCACTATGTAAGTTAAACTAATTTACTACACCTCCTAAAACAAATTATTGAAACTTTTACTCTGTCCTCCGATATCTTGCAGTGGCCTGTGGTAGACGTTTTGTGCGCTCTCAAGTATGTAAGCTACAGTAGAGTACTATATGCAATGATCCAAAATTATGAGACACCTCTGTGAGTGTACAGTAATGTCAATACACCATATTTATGAATAAATATGTTCAGGAATCAAGCGAGTGGAGAACATGCACGTTTCATGCTTCTAAAGACAGCAGTTCCCAAGGGACAGAAAAAAATATCTGTGCACCGTCTGTAGCACAAAAGCTACACCTTTTTTCAGCTGTACTTTGGTTATTTTCATCTCAACTTTCCCAACATACTTGGTGGAATGAAAATGCTTGCTGAATCATCCATGTGACTGTAAACGTAAATGCATGTGAACAGAAGTAGATGTAAAAATGAATCTGCATTGTATATATGCATGCTAATTTTTCTAGGCTACAACTGCCACTCTTTAGATGGATAATTCCTCTTCTTGGCATTCTTTTTAAAGATTGTCTGTTGTACCCTGGAAAGCAGTATTTCGTATGATGTAAGAAACTGTTTTCAAGATTTATTTTTGTTTAAACTTACAGCTAGCTTAGTATTTCTGAATTTGAAGGAAATTCTAAGATTGTAATTTTGAATCCATAAAATCAAATTTGCAACTGAAAATACAAGAAAAGTTTCAAAATAAATTTTTTAAATAAGAGTTATTAAGAAACAAGAGCTTATACTTTTAGAAATCAACATCTAGGATACCACTTGAATATCAACCTTCTTAGATCTAAGTAGCATAAACATTAGCAAAATCTACTGCTAACCAAGTGCATGTTATTGCTTGATTGAGACAAGGAAAGACAGCCAGAGATGTCAGCTTCTGAAAAATACATCTGTTTACCAGTAAGTGAACCAAATTGATATCACATAGTTTTGTTTAACAAAACTTTAGCCATTGCCCTTCCAGAATGCATTGCCTCTGGTGATAAAATTCCAGTACACTTCAATATAAATTGTGAATTTTCTCTAGTTAACTTAGTTGCTGTACTTTTCTGAAGAACATACAATAAAGTGCATTGCCCTTCACGCAGCTATAGCTGCTCTGAGGCACAGGAGGAGGGTTAAACCATCTGAATGTGGCATCATTAGTGTCCTAATGTTATTAGTGGCACTAATGTTTGATGCCTAGGACAGGCTGGAGTCACTGCCTTGCACAGGAGCAAGTTGAATCCTTGTACCTCTGAGAAGGAAGGGCAGCCAAAGTCATTTTGAGGGGGAAACCAATATCACCATGGACACAAGGTACCATTAATCACATGATAGACAGTACTTTGAAGCAGTGTGCCTGCCAAGTTTGGAATTTTACATCCTCACATAACAAACTTTTTTTTTCTCTGTACTATATTACTTATTAGAAAAAGAATGGTGTCTCTACTAAGGATCTTGGAAGGAGGGTAGAAAGGACTTGGCAATGTTGGGGGAGGTGTAGTCCACAGTGCAGGGAAGCGAGTCCCTCATCTCTACTGGAACTTGTAGAAGTGTGAGGAACAAAACAGCTTGCTGATGATACCAAAGTGAGACATGCTGTTGACTCTCTGGAGGGACAGGAGGCCTCACAGAGGGATCTAGATAGATTGGAGTATTGGGCAATGATTAATGGGATGAAAGCCCAAATGCCAGTTTCTTCACATATGATGGAGTAACACCGGGCACAAGTATAATCTGGGAGAGGAGTGGCTGGAAAGCAGCCCTGCAGAAAGGTGCTGGTCGACAGCAGGCTCAGTATGAGTCAGCAGTGTGTGCCCTGGCAGTCTGGAGGGCAAACCACATCCTGGGGTGCCTCAAACACAGCAAAACCAGCTGGTCAGGAGAGGTGGTTATCCCGCTGTATTCAGCATTGGTGCAGCCTCACCTCAAGTACTGTGTGTAGTTCTGGTGCCCACAGTTCAAGAAGGATGTGAAGGTCCTTGAATGTGTCCAGAGGAGGGCAACAAACCTGTTGACAGGGCTGGGAGGCATGTCGTCTGAGGAGAAACTGAGCACTTTGGGCTTGTCTGGTTTGGAGAGAAGGAGGCTGAGGGGTGATCTTGTTGCTCTCTACAGCTTCCTGAGGAGAGGAAGTGGAGAGGGAGGTGCTGAGCTTTTCTTCCTGGTACCCAGAGATAGGACACGTGGGAATGGTTCAAAGCTGCGCCAGGGGAGGTTCAGACTGGACATTAGGAAGCATTTCTTTACTGAGAGGGTGGCTGAACACTGAAACAGGCTTCCTAGAGAGGTGGTCCATGCCCCAAGCCTGTCAGCGTTTAAGAGGCATTTGGACGCTGCCCTTAATAGCATGCTTTATCTTGTGGTCAGCCCTGAAGTGGTCAGGCAGCTGGACTAGATGATCATTGTAGGTCCCTTCCAACTGAAATAGTCTATTCTGGTTTATTCTTGCAGGAAGTCAAGTAACAATGGATAGATCTGCTAGATTGTGGTATTTGTGTGATAATATACATATTTCAAATAAAACAGACAGTAGTATTAAGACATTAGAATTAAAAACATGTCATTTCAGTTCTGGTAAAACAACTCAGGTTGGATGAAATAAAGATTAAACAAGCATGAGACTATATAAAAATCGCTTATTTTAAGATGGAATGTAAAAATACACAAATACCTTTAGATAATAGATTTAGAAGCAGCAGTTGCTTGAAAATATTAGATCATGGTTCCCAAGCTGCACCACTAACTGCCCATATTTTCTTCTGTAGCATTGAATAAAATGAAATAGCGTATTAAAAAAAAAAAAAAAAAAAGTTTTGTCTAATACAAAGTTACTGTTTTATTTTTTGAGCTCCGTTACTGATCAATCCCAGAGGCCAGATTCAGGACTAGATAGGCTATGTTTGATAAGAACACAGAAACTCTTACATTTTTGAAAGGTCAGGAATTATTTCCTGTTGGTGGGCAAAGGTACTAGCTTGAAAATGCTCAAGAAAGAATTCTTCCTTCTTCCAGTTATGGAATTTTATCTTAAAAATTATAGCTGCTCTGGGTGCAAGCTGGGCAAGGTTCAGACTATTACCTAATGTATTCAGATGTAACAGGCAAAAGATTGTGGAAAATTAACTTTTTTAACTCCCGAAATAATGTTTGTAAAATCTATGAAATAGAAAAAAACTCATAGTTTTTTACAAACTGTCACCGAGTGATGTTTTGTGATGACCCATTTGGTAGAAAATCTTTTATACTACATGCACATTGTCATGAAATCCATTTGAATCATATGTATTAAAAGAAATCTGTATGTTTATGTATAGATGTGCATTGCATGATACATATGCTGTGTTCTTGTCCATTTTGTCAAGGTTGGCTAAATATCTGTATCTGTATGTTCTGTATCGTTAGTGTTTCACTCTTAGTTTCCAGTTCCTATGCATAGAATAACCAGGGTTATTGTAACATCATGAACCAACAGGGTCATTATAGTGAGGCCTGTATGACACTTTTAAGAGTGGAGGTTAGTCTTGCATAGACATTAGAAAAACATGTGTAAATACACACAGAATCTAGGGAGACAGTCTGCTCCTAAAAGGCAGCGTACCAACAACATGGTTATAACTGAATGGTAACAGGGAGAAAAAATCATAAATTCCAGGACATGACATTATACAGCATCCTCTGGTTTCTTACACTGTGTCTGCATTGTGTTGGTTTCTTTTTATCAACTGTAAAATACTAAGTTATTGACATAATTTCAAATTCTTATTGATGTTTTTATGTTCTAAATGCTAAAATGATTGAACTGCTTTCTTCTCCTTCAGAGAATTATCTTCTTTTTGTGAGGGAAACAATCTGAAATCCATAAATAGAGGGTATTTTACATGCTTAAATATTTCCTGAGATATCAAATTACAGTACATGCAATAAAATGTAGAGAACTTAGACAAAAGCAAAACATCAATGTGATACTGCAGTTGTATTTCTTGAGTATCTACGTATATTTTTCAGTTATAAGACACATATAAACCAAAATTGCAAAATAAAAAGCTAAACGTGAGGTCTTAATAATATCATGAAGTCCAACGTAGAAATTTCATGTTTCATACAGAAGACAATTTTGAAGTAACTGAAATCCATAAATCCTAGCATAAATATGCAAATACCTTGAAAAGCATGTATAGATGGATTCTGGTTCTTAAGAATGCCTAAACAGCAACATACCTAAAACCACCAATTTACGGAAAAATAGGATCATGCTATCATCCTTTCTGGAAACAGAAGGTTTTTTCTGCTTTCTGCTGATCTCCCTCTAGTGGAGACCTATAAGTCTGCATGCGATGAAACAAATTTCTCTCCACAGTTTTTCATGCAACATAGCTATAATACATGATGCGTATGCTACAAACATCTGTTTTCAGTAATCAAGACAAATTCTGTCAGTTCCTTTAGGGAAAAGTATGTACTATACACAGAGACTGGAATTACAAAGCCTTGAAACAAAAAAGGCCCATTAGAGAATGGCTATGAATGTAATTTGTTTGCTTGCTAAACCCATTCCTTATAGATTGAAATTTTAATTTTTTAAAGAAATTGGATTAATATATGGGCTAGATTCTTCCTAGATATGGCAACAGTGCAGAAGGAGAAAGGAAAAATAGAGAAACAGGTGTTTACAGAGACTTCTTTATCCCTCATCCTTATGGGGTGAGCAGGCTCTCAAGGGGATAGGAAATAAAGTACGGCCTCACCTCCCCTAATCTCCACACCAGCCTGCACGCTGTGTTTGGTATGCAGGAGGAGTACACTGCACCCCATAAATCAATGTCATGCCAAATATGCTCTTCCCCTCACACCCATGTTTTGTGCCTTCAGACAAGTGGAGTTCTCTAATGCAGAATGTCTTCCAGTTCCTGCTGCAGAGTGCTGTTATTCGGCTGTCCCAGGCTTTCCTTAGGTGGCAGTGAATGGTACGATGAGCTGCTCTAAAAGCATGCACTGGCAATTCACATATGTAAATAACAAAATTACTTGTGCAGATATTACACGTGGCAGCCTTATACGTAGAGAAGCAAATCTGTGTTATGGATACTATGGATAAACACATAAAAGCCAGGAATAAATACACATGTGCATTCATTCACTCACGTATACCCTCAGATGCAAATTGCCAATCATTTTAAAGAAGATGAAGTAGTTGCAAGATAACAGAATGTTGTTCTTCTGGTATCAATAGCATCAGTCATATATTTTACTGTGAATATACCATTAAAACATAACTTTGATTAATGATAGTGTCAGTATATTTAATCAAGTGCAAGCAACACAGCACTGGTTGGTTGTGATTATTTCTCCTCTTGACCTTGTCCAGCTGAGGAGGAATGTGAGTGAAATGAGGGGCATTCCACTGATGTGGACCTGGCATGCAAAGAGAATCCAGGGCCCATCTTTGCCCAGATGACTTCTCAAAACTCAAGAGAAGGAAAAAGAGGAGCAAGTCTGAATATTTGAGCCCACATCAGACATTACAGTGATTAATTATAGTCTATGAAATCATATCTGTGGATCCCAACTAAAAGCAGTGTCATCTTGTCCTAAACCTTTCACTTGCATACACTGAGGAACCATTCCAGAGTTTCCAGTTATTTCAGACTAAAGGTTAGGGAATGCTTACAGGTGCAAAAAAAGTTACCAATCGATCTGAACATATACTTCTGATAGACAGCCCTCTGGTATGCAGGCCTGTGCTAGATCTGTACAGTTGGACTGTAGCTCTCACTTTGGCAGGGGTTTGAGCTCTCTTTCACGGTTGCCTTTTTTGTCAATACAATAGAGCTTCACAGTTCTTGGAAGGTGTGTTACTACTATCTGCACGTAACCCCTAGTGAACTGACACTAGCAGTAGAACAAAAACAAACGGAAGGGTTTTGCAAGTGAAAAAGACTGAACTCCAAGTAGTAAATCTCACAGAGGGGCAGAGGAAAAGGGAAAAGAAAGATCAGAAAGAAATGATGGGAAGAGGGAAGAGATGGAGAAGGACAAATCAACTGTAGCACTCATTGCTGCATATAAAGGAAATGGAGATGAAAATCATGCACTGATCTATCTGAAAGAAGGGGTAGAGGTCTTTATTTAACGAGCTCGCAAACCATTGCAGTAGCCCCAAACCCACCTTTCCTTCCACCATTCTCTATTTGATCTTGCTGCTGTATTGACTTTTGTGTGCTTTTAGTAGTTATTTTTTGGCAATTGCAAAGGGAAATGTTCTAGACTTGTGGGCATGGCGTTATGTCAGCGAGCAGGAAGGAACTGGAAGGATTTTACCTGCCTGTGGCAAAGACAAGTGAAATGCCTCCTAAGGCACTTTGCCAGTACCCTTCAAAAGCACCACTTCAACTGCACCTTTAAACTGGGCAGCTTGTGCTGTTCACTGTGCCAAATACAAATTCTCGGTTTCTTTTTAGACAGCTTTTGAATCATGGTGAAGCCAAAAAAAAAAAAGTCTCTAATAAGTGCTATTTTTTCCACTCACCACTAACACAGAAATGCTGAACAGATTGAAGGCAGGGGGATGGGAAGGGAAGAAAGATGAGTGAGGAGGAGTTCCATTGTGCTGAGACCAATTATAGAGGTCTCAGCCCAAAAAAAGACTCTTTCAGAAAGTCACAAACAAATGAAAACAGAAGACTGTGATAAATCGTGGCACAGCTTTAACAGCCATGCATCTCTTATTCCCCCAAAAGCTATAATAATAAGCAAATTGTAATGGGTCATATCCCTCTGAGGACCGTAAATTTAATCAGTATTTGAATACTTTGCATCTTCACTCTGTTAGATTGTTTTACTAGCAATGAATTATAATTTTTTTTAAATTTTAAAATTAAACTGTAAAACCAACATTTTTTAAAACATATTCGTCTTTCTGATACCCCAATATAGTATTGACCAAAGATGCTTACAACTTGGTGTTGGAAACAAAAACCCATCAGCTGGAAATAGAGTTTGTTCTGTTGAATATGAATTCATCCACCTCCTTCGATTTTAAAATCTTAACAGCCTCACACCACATTCAGGTTGTTCCCTTGTATTTCTCTGCATATTCATGCATCTTTAGTCTCACAGAGCATTACATCTCTTTTGCCCTCTTGAACATGTTTGTTCAATATGTTTTTCACACGGCATATCCTTCCCAAGTGTGTTTTCATAAACCACCACATGGGAAACACTGTAGAACCTCCACTTTTTCAAGCACAAGAGGGAAAATAACCAGCTGATAATCATTAGGATGTGGGAGCTGAAGGCATATATGACATAAGTATGTAAGCATAGCTTTCATTAAAAAATGTTTAAATGGCTAACCAGAGTGGATAAATCTGTCCTGAAAATTATTTGGTGATACCTATCAGAGGCGATCACAACATACAAGTTACAATGTGGTGTTTTCTTGAATGTATCTCAAGGCAGTTTGGAAGACAGATTATGTCACCACTCTGTTTCTGGTTGCCATTATTCATGCTTCTATTGAATTCCATCTATTTCTGTTCTCATCATTGTTCAAAAATACTGGATTGTGCCACCACAGTTGGGAATCAGTAAGGAGGAGCATGCCAGTTCTAAAATAGGAAAGCTTTTTGCTTTCACAAAAAGGCTTTGTTAATTAATGCTACACAAGGAGGGAAATGACAAAACTCCATACTTTTCCATTTAAATGTTTGTAAAAGTGATTTTGTTTAAATTTCATTGAGTGTAGCAGGAAATGTTAAAGCTGAAAGAGACCAGACAGAACATACTGATGTCCTTTGGGGTGGGAGTGGGAGAGGAAAAGGGCCTAAGGATTACATTTTCTTTATTTATACTCTCTCCTCTCCACTAGAAAACTGTGAACTTTTAAAGCTTGTAAAAAAAATATTGATTTGACAGCCGTGAAGATAGAACTCCTCTTTTTATATAGAGAGCCAGCACAACATAAGCAGTCACAGTACCAAACCCCTGTTCACTGCTGACCTGGGCACAAAGGGAACAATTATGGAGCCAGACCAACACCTATGCAAGATGCCTCCTGGCATACATTTGGCTCACTATTTCAGAGCACCCTTACACCAAGACAAATCTCACCTAACTTTTGGTATTTAGTTTGGGGCAACCTATTTGCTTACTCTATGCAAGTAATAGCTTAAAGAGAGATTCTTCTAGAGCGTAAGTGAAATCTCAAATGGATTCTTTACTGGCAGTAGAAAAACTGCAAGATGCTTACACTCTTAACTTGGATTCTTTGGTTGCATGCTCAGAATTAGGTGGACAAATCTAGATTTTAGCATATCCATACAAGGAATTGGTGTTGAGTAGCAAGTATACTTTTAATTCACATGCTAGTTCACAATGCATTCATTTCCTCATATAGACAAGATGTAACTCAGAAATGGGACTGTTGTTTATTAGGATGAATTAGTAAGATTCTGCTGCAACTATACAAAATAATTTCTGGAAACTGAATTACTCCACTATCAAATGCTCTGTACACAAAAATATTGTATCATGCTCTGTACACAAAAATAATGTGCCTAAAGTACAAGACCTTAGCAGGGTTGTCTGTGGCAGTAAAATTGTTTGCATTTGACTAGTCCTAAGAATACTATTTATTTATTAGTGGAAATGATAATACTTATTTTGGCAACCGACATTGACCTAATAAAACACAGATGTGTGAATGTAGCTATATTTGCATTAATGCAGGGATCTGCAATTTATAGTCACCTAGGGGCTCCCTGTATCCACAGTGAGCTACAGGCATTGGCTCAACGCTCAGCAAAGCCACGGAAGCTTTTCTGTTTGGACTTCAGCTTCAGAGAGGGAAATGTGGATGTAGCTTTCATGTAATTAATTTCTCTTTCTCTGCCTCTTCACTTTTTTACTTGATTCATGAGAATCCAAAACCAATCTCTTGTGGTCAGCTAAGTTTTCTTTTTAAGTCAGAAATTAAACTGCTAATATAAAGATTAATTTTTTCTGCTGAAGCCAGGAAAACAGATTTTTCCTTTAGCCTTTCCTATCCAAAGTGGTCTCTCCTCCACAAGGTAACCAAACATTATGCCATGTATCAGTCCACCATCCTTCTGTTCTGGCAGCCGGTGAACATGACCTTACTCCAGCCACATTCATCCTCCTTTCACCATATATTTACTTCTGCTCCACTACACCGGGAGCAAGTACAAACGACATAAAACCTGCCTTTAGAAATATTATGCCACTTGATGATTTATGCACCTATCACATCTTTTGGAGTTCATTTGCTCCAGATAGATATAAGCCAACCTGGTGCCATTAGAGCAAGTCAAAGCAAACTTGACTGGGTTTGTAGTTCTTCAGGACTTTTTATCCCACATGGTGGCTAAACAATAAGTGTTTCCCACATGTTCTGCAGGTTCATCCTACAGCTTTTGCATGGATTGGATACCCTACACCTACCTGCAAAAATTTGGAATAAATTTCATGTTTTTCATTAGTAGTTTATTGTATTAGAGCATGTTTGTGCGTTTCCGCTTTTCTTCAAAAACCAACAGACTCCAAATCTCTGTTTTGTTCTATTTTGTTTGAGGTTGTAGCTAGTTAAATGCTAGCATCATTAACACCATTGCTATCTCAGTTATGTATTTTGCAGTCATCCTCGAAAATCACTTAAATTTCATAAGAACAGGTTTGGTTCAAAATACCGTTGGGAAAGTAAATGAGAGCAATTGGCTTGGGCTTGAATTGAGGCCACAATTTCTAGGGAAAATCTAATCTATTATCCTAGCTGTATAAAGAAATCTTTGAATATTGACCCTGTAGAACTTGGTTTAATTCCCTAGAAATTCTTGAGCAAAATTGTTCATCTGATTCCTAGAGCAGGACTGAGTTACTGGTTTTGTATGAACTTTTGATTCTCAGCAAATGTTTGTTGCCAAGTAAACTCCATTGCCTGTAAAATGCCATGCATAGTTTATCTTTTTGCTAAATCTGTATCCCATGATTTTAGTATAATTTAGAATGAAACTTATTACAGCTGTTTATTTCTGATTTTTTTTCTCCTTAAAGCATGTTATTTAATTGACTTCATTGACCGTCTTGTGCCATCATGTGCAAAGCGTGCAACAATTTACTAAAATGGGTCATGAATTTGGCTCATGACATATAGGTGTAAAGCTAGTGTCTCAGCATGAGTTCTCACCTTGTTGGCTAATCTCAGGAGGCATCAGTATATGATAAAGCAGGTTTGCTTCACAGCAGTTCTTTCCACATAAAAAGTCAGTGATGCAGAAATGATTCTAGATAGAGAAAGCCCCAAAGTACTAAAACTAAAGTTATTTTAATGCTTCCAGATTAACTAACGTGCATTTCTCATGGATTCAGTCTGATCAGCCTGGTTTTGATTTGGTTCTATGAGTAAATATCTGTGATTTTTCATGAGACCATAAATTACATTCATTTACAAAGAGACTACAGCATGCTAGTGTGCTTCAAAACATGCAGCTGCATTTGGGGCTTGCATATGCAAGAGTCCGTTACTTATGGTCCATTTATTATTTGATATGAAGTACTAATACACATACAAAGAACTGTGCTGCTTTGTCCTACACTACTGCAGCAAAAAGCAGCTAACTGCAGCTTTTGAACATGTCCTTTGCCCTGAGTAGCTCATTAACACTTCAACCTTAGTTGGCGCTGTATCTTTTTAATTTTTAATGCAACAGTTCAGAGCAAAGTAGAAAGGAAAAGGAAACTGAAGGAGGATAAAAAGGAAACAAAAGGATATTCAGATACCAATATGTATATATGCACATACAGATTGTATATGGTATCTAGATACCTAGAGGGAAGGAGATAACAGTCAAATACAGATGTTCATGTAGCCTGTTGTGAGTGCATTGATAAGTGCAGTAATTAGACTGATGCAGAGACAAACATTCACAAAGCCTAAACTGAAAATGATTTATACTTCTTATGTCCACATATAGGTAATGTAGTATGTAGATAATAAAGAAAACATTTTTGGTTGGACAATGGAAAGCCCTTGAGTTCATCTGTTTATACATAGGACTCCTTTAATTATTTCAAGTCATTCATTCCTCTAAAAGGTATCTCTGATATTGTTCTTTGTTTTAAGGTCTACGTCTTTGTGCTTGCACTGTGCATCCATTGTAATATATGGCACCATTTTTACAATTTTGTTTTTCCCAGTTACAGAACAGTTTAATTCATAATATACAATAAACAGCCAAAGGCCCAAATTACATAAAATAAAACATTAACATTTTCTAAAAATGCAAAAACTAGAACATTCCTGAAGTAAGGATTATCAGTTTATTCTACTCTCGCTTCAGGAATTTCACTGACTTCAGGAGTTTATCCCTGAATGTTAAAATTTATGTCAATGATTTTGATTTGCATTTGCTGCTCATCCTTAGACAAATCAATAATAATTCTAATATTTTTTTGAATCAGTCAGTACATATGCACTGTGTATCTACACTGTGTAGTAAGAAGGGAGAAAAAAGCCCTGAAAGCCCCACAGTTCATTAAAGATGCATCAGGCTTTATTATTATTCAAAAAAGAGGAAAAAAAAGAAAAATGGGTGAAGAGGCCATCCTCTGCAGTGTGATAGAAGCTAGGCTCATATAAAACAAGCCAAAGAATTAGTTCCTTCACCAAGGAATGACATGAAACCCTAGCCATGGTAGCTGTAAAAACAGTTAAAGGTCTTCTTTGTGCTCATTAGCACCACTGTGCTGGTATTCTGTGTTGGCAGCTTTTGGTTCTGCTGAGGCAGTCCTAAAGAAAGTTGTTACCAGCCTATATTCTACAGTTCACAGGCTCTCAAAAAGGACACATTAAAACAGCTCGAATCCCCAGGGCAAGTGGGGAGATTAAGTAGCCCTCTCCCTCGACAGAAGCCCCCGCAGACAAAGCTTGGCATTGTGCATTCAGTACACTATCTCTTTCCAGTACTGAACTTTACTATTGTCCTCCCGGATCCTAGTTTACAAAGTGTTTGGGGGACTTTGCGTAACGGTTCACTGGCACCACCATTGACAGGCATCTGAGTGTGGGAACTTTTTTAAAGGACGTGATGCCCCCAAAATCATTGGCCTATTCTATCAGTCCTTAAGCAGACACCAGTGACAGTGTTTTAGTGTGTGTGTGTGTGGGGTGGGGGTTACTTTAGAGTTTTCTTGGAGTCTCATCTTTCACAAGAATACAAATTCAGGCAGGCAAAGCAAACATGGATTATTTGTTTCCCAAAGGATCAGGCTTTTTCAGAAGTTTTAACTGTTGCACTGTGCTACAGAAACTAACATTGCAAAGACCACAAGGTGCCTCGGAATAACTCTAGAGTTTTGGCGGATATTAAAAACAAACTATTGGGGGAAAATATCGATGCAGTATTCAAGTACTGTGGTTACAGTTATAGCAGCTATGAGAAGGATTCATTATCTAGCCTGTTTATTTCCATTTGCTTCTGTGCTGAAATTTTTCAAAATTATTTTTAGCTAATTCGAATAAAGAATAATAAAAAGATCTAATCTGATGCTAAGGCTCATTCCTTTTGATATGCTGGTTTTGACTGAAGATTTACAGAGGACCTGGTATGAGAGAAGTGGCCTTCCAGGAAATACCAAATTTGGAAAGAATACAAAGCTGAATTTTGTATTTCATCTTCAGCTTGTTTTATGTTCCAAACAGATTTACCAGATTTTTTTTCCACACTCCACAAATGTTAGCATTGATGCCTGGAAAATGGAATATACTCATTCTGGGCAAAAGGATGTTTAAAAGCAGAGTAAGTTCTGGCAAAGGGCACGGGCTTGCCTGTTCCCACAATGGCTTTCCTGTTTGCCCTTCAGTCACTCTGAGGAGCTCCACAGGTAGCTGAGGGTACAGAAAGAAAAGGCAAGGTAGCGAAATGCAGAAGGTGTGGAGCATGGTTCCTGTAAGGAGAGTTGTGCAGTAGAAGTGCTGATGGAGCAGGAGGGAATGGACATTGGCTTGGAGTTCTCTGAGGGAGATAGAAAACACAGTAGAAAGGAGATGTTAGTAGAAGACTAGGGACAGTGTGGAAGGGTTTGGTAGGAAGCTGGAAGTCAGTGTTAAAAACCCAAGGTGTGACATGTCCTGCTCTTCAGTTACCCACACTTGCCTGACACATTCACAGCTGTGCACTCGTAGTATTAGGTCTAAACTGGAGAGAAACTGTCGTTTTGCATGGTTTGTGTTTAGAGTATGGTGGATGGAAAAAGACTGTGTTGACAGGCACATTGATTTTTACTGTGAAAAACACTGTGATCACAGTGGTGTTAAATGAGATTCATATTTATGACTGAGAAAGGGAGGGGGGAAAAGGAAAGTGGAATAAGATTTTCTATACTTGATGACTATGAAGACTTATGATGAGATCTCATATTTTTCTTTGATAACTAATTTCTTGAGATGAAAGAAAAGCTTATATTTGATATACCTGTACATATTTTTTTCTACTCTACATAAGCAAAAATTAAAGTACACTGCAGAAGATTGAAACTAGTATAAGATCAGTAAATTGAGTAAGCAACTCAATAGATGATGCTGAAGGGAGAACTATAGAAATATTGAAGCTGAAGCAAAGTAACAGTGGAATCTTTCAAATATTTGTCTTTGCTCTGCCCTAGATTACTAGTTTTCCTAGCCATCCCTATATGAGAACATGATGTATGGTAAGATTTGGAGATATAAATACAAAAGAATATCAGAACACCATTTAGGGAAAGCTATATTGACCATAAGAACTAGCAAAACTGAAGTGGGACTGAGTACGTGAAGAACAAGGTCATAAACTAGGAGACTTAGATTATCTACCAAAAATTTGAGATTCATGATTGTGGAATGATAAAGGAAAAACACCTGAGTGTACACATCAGTCACAAAATGACAACTGGTAAACAGTGATGCAGAAACAAATTTGAGGGGAGGCTTGCTCCCAAAAGCATTCATCAGCAGATATTCATCAGGGAAAGAGAAGGTAATGATCAAACATAAAGATGATGTTGGCACAATGCTAAGAAGGCATAAAGTGGCTATAAATAAACTTATAACCTAGAAAAAGGCATCTATGCATCAGAGGAGTAAAATTCTGGCACAGCCTTCCAATAGGGATAGCTGGTGCAAAATCAAACTTAAAATGTAATCCTTTGCAGGAAAGTTAATATATGTGAAATGGGAGTTAATGTTTAGCAAAACAGTTTTTTCTCTGAAATAGTGATTTATCAAAATCAAAACATTTCACATGAATGAAAAAAATCAGTTAAAAAGAGAAAATAAAAAATAAAGTGTGTTAATAAGGATTGTGTGAGACATTTAAATTTTCCGTTTTTAATTGCTTCTCACAGAACTTATCATATACTTCAGTTGTAAAGACAAAATTAGAAAATGTCCTCTTCAGCAACCAAATGCTTCAGGCTTTGTATATTATTTTTATTTGATTTCTGAATAGGAAAAAAACCAGAGTTGCGAAGTTCCTTATGAAGTCATGAGTACAATTTCCACGCACCTCTAGTAATTCTGCTAGAAGCAGCAGGTTTGCGGATGGCGATTCTGCCAGAAGCAGGCAGAGCAGGGGGACTACTCTCTGGCCTCAGTCCAGTTTGCCACGGATTCCCAAATGAATAGATGCTGTGGTATTTGGGAAAAAATAGTACATTGCTATTAAGAGCATGCAATGCACTGGAGAGCACTAGCCGACTGTCTGCTCTGGGGGAGAGCTGACTCAAAGCAGCCATTTTAAGGCAGGTGGTGTTATTGTGGACACAAGGAAAACCACCAAATGAATGCTTGCTCTAGTATATTCTGAATCAAAGGGTCTGTTATAAGAGTCCCCAGGCATCTAGCTATTATGTCCATGGTCTCAGCAAATTTTTAGTCTGTAAATCCTATGTAAACTCATGACTACAGGACAGTAATAGGAATTCTGTAATTTATAAATAAACTCTTTTTCAGAGATTGTTGTTTATTAATATAACGTATTAGTGGTATGGAAAATTAACCTGGTCCTCTTCTATAGATACTCTTATCTTTTTTCATACATGTTTTTGTGAGCGTATATTTATTTATAGGCTCATAAATAAGATCTTAAACAGGTATTAGTTAGAAAATATGTCACTTCTGATCTTGAAACTAATAGGTTTGTATGGACTCTGTTTAATTTGCATAATTTCCTCAGTATGATGTCTTTACTCTTATTTTAAAGGTTAAAATAGTCTATTTCAATACTGAATGGAGAATTTTAAAAAATAAGTGATTATAGGTTAGGTGTAATATTTCATCTTGTAGTAAATGGATATATTTCTGTCATGTACTTGGAGACTTGGAATTCAGTCAGAGGCCAAAAATGTTATTCATAGGCATGGTTCCTCATTAAATAAGCGTTACCTTTGTGTTACCCCTTCTGCACTGGGAATGTACAGCAAAATGTAGATTCTAGTGAGTCCTTACTTCCCTGTGGCAATTACTGAAGAAGACCTGACTGGAGAGCCTGTTTCACCCCACACTAACTCCCTGGCTGGGTTCCCCCCCACCAGATGAGAGGTAATCTCAGCTCCTTCCTTACAGCTGCCTAAATCCTTCATACACAGCATCTAAGAAAATAACTCCAGCTGAACTCTAACAAAATAAGCCATTTGTTGCATTTGCACTATTTCTCAGTAGCCTGTAGTTGGTGCCAAAGCAGTTCTTTTAATCGATAATTTCAGACCTCCTATTTTTGGCTAACAGTAGGACTTAGCAGTTCTGCTTAGCAGCGACAGTTTTCATTTAAAGTAGCCCTAGAAGAACTACTACTCTAAAACCCGAGGTTTAGGAAGCAAAATGTATGTAGCCCCAAATTCCCTGCTACTTTTTATCACTTTACTTTAAAAGTGAATTGACATGTTCTAGCGCTAATGGTGGCATAAATAATGAGTGACTGCAATTCTGTTCCACATGGAAGTGGGGAGAAGTTATGCAATAGCACACCCATTTCTTTTACAGGGAAGTTGAGTGACAAGAGTGGCGTTGCTTGTTAGCTAACTGAAACTTTGGGTTTAGCTCTGTTCTTAATATTAGCTACTATTAAGTGCGTGACGACCACACTGCATATATACAAGAAATAAGACACCAAGAGTTGTTGAACAGTTCTTCTGCGTCTTGTTAGCTCAAATGTGAAATACTGCTCTGGTTTATTGTTGGAATATAAGACATATGACCTGTTGTCATGTGGTCCTAATATGAACGTGCCTTGGTTTACCTGAAGAAATAAAACATGTAGTTTTGTAAGTGGACTATTAGGCTTGTATGCAAATTGCAATTCAACTATATAGATGTAGATTACGATGTAAAATTTGATTGGAGTTTAAGAAGGTAAACTGTGATCTCTCAGGTCTAATCCCAGCCCTGAAACAATCCTTTTTTTACTGTGCAACACAAGGTATTAAGCCACTGGGCAAAAATCTTTCTATTTATACAACCTACCTGCTTCACTGAGATTGTTAGAAAAGCAGATTAGAAAACTGCAGAAAAGAATGAAGTAAATGAGAAGTATTACCACTGTAATTTTGGACTATGCATAGAAAGTATAAAAGATCAGTGCACCAGAAGAGGCAAAAATGACTGATTCCTCCTTTAGTATCACCTCTTCCTAGGCGGAGGGAAAAATGCAAACTTACGCTACAGGCAGTGCAAAGAAAGTGCTCACCCATGTGCCTCTGCTCATTGGGAAAATCTTTGAAAGGGCTAGGTTAAAAACAGCAAATATGCCATGAATTTGGACTTAAATTACATTGATATCAACAGAAATCAGCACACTTAAAGTGAAAAGATCATGCGGGAATACAGACAAACAGAAATTGGATGGACATATATAAGTACACATGCTTTGAATGTCTGGTGTCAGAATAGTATTGATCAGAATGTAGGGATCTATGGCAAGTCCTGACTTCAGGACAGTTTTTAGAAATCTGTTTTGCAATTTGATACAAAGACAGTTCAGTTTGCCAAGTTTCATGTAATCTCACCAGCGTGTTGAAATTCAACAAAGCAGCAGCAAATCTCATCATAAAGAAACTGAGAGTAAACAAATTAAATACTTATTTTACTCGTGCATCTCCTCATGTTGCAGTCTGATTAGAAGTTAGGTTTGGCACTAATTTCTGGGGGTTTGGTGACAATGAAATCCAAATATCTTAATTTTTGTTTTGCTGTTGCAAAACACAAATCATGAGACAGATATTAATCCCGAAATAGTATTGCATAAAATGACATCCAATAGCTGAAAAGTAGCTCCATGACATATTTTTCACTGTGCTAGAACACATGCATGATGCTGTGATAAAGACGCTACGAAGCACTTGTTAAGACAGCCCTTACCCTAAGGAATTTACAGCCTGCGAGACAGAGAGAGATAAGATAAGATGCACCTGGTAACCAAGAAGTGATGCTATTTACATTTTTCTTTTCTGTTTGCTTTCTTTTCTGAATGTTTCACCCTGTTTTATAATGAGGTGCTGGACTGGTTGATGTGACACTTGTGAGTCTCTAGGAAGAATTTGATTGAAGAAGAGTGGTGGCTGGCACTGGGTTTGGGAAATCATATTTTACGAGATAGGCAGCAGAGAGGAAAATATAAAGACAGTGATGATTGGGGATGATTTTTAAGGCCCATCCCTGTCAAACACCGAGCATTCTGGCTCCTGTCAAAGAAAATAAGGAGGGGAGTATTATTCAGAAATGGATAGGAACTCCTGTATGCTCAGAGGATTTTTTTTTTTCCTATTCAGATATTTAATGCATAACCCAGTCCTCCTCTCAACAGTGCAGTCTTTTGATGAACAGTGAGTAACTGTCATAACACTGGAATAAGAACTCAAGTGGTGCTGTTGCTAAAGATTCTCATTTACCTTGATAGCATCCAGACTAGATACGAGGCCTTGTTTTAAGTTCCCAAATGTCATTAGGTTTCTCAGGGTTATTCCTATGCTACTAGACTGGCTGAAGCTATTCTAATCCTTTCCACTTCTCATTAGAGCATTGCTGTCACTTTTTCTCAGCTTCTGCATCTGCCTGTTCCCTGGTTTCCTTCAATACATTCCATCTGAACTGTCTTCAGTATTACTTCCCCTTTTCCCCTCCCTCACTTTTCCCTTTATCTCCTTCTGGTAGCATAATACCATCATGTGAAATACACAGCCAAGTTTTCTGATTCCTTTTGCTCACTTGTACTCCCTGCTTTCAGTGAGCACTTTGTATGGCTATACCTTGCAACGTCAGCCAAGTCACACCTGGTCTTTTCTAGTGTGTTCTTTGCCACTGGCTAAGGTTTTCAGTGGTCTCAGCTTGATTATCTTTCTATTCTGCAACTAATTTTGTTGGTGATATTGAAAAGTAACGGGCTTACAACTCACTGGAAGTGTACCTCAGCTGAAACTCTATGTTTTGAGTCAAAAAAGTTCAGTTTTGTAATTGTTATTTTGTTATGGTTATTTTAATAAGAAATGAAAATAATATCTTTGGTTCTTTTGCCTCTCCTGCTAACAACCTACTCCCGTAAGAAAGTGGAATAGGTTTGAATACATAGCACGGGCTACAATCTTGCAATAAATTCTTAATAATTGTAATATGTGAATATACAGTGATAGTCAAGCAGCTAAGGCTGTAATATCCACCTCAGAAATACGTACTGTATGGTTCAAGTGTAGTCTGCACAGACTAATAACAACATGCTGTTGTGATTGGTTACTGTAACACAGTAGGCGGCAATGATTATGAATCAGGTTGAATGTTATCCACATGCATCATAGCTGTTAGAGTATAATATTTATAATAGTTTTGAAATGGTATGATATCTATAACCAGTCTAAAAACTCTTTAACATGCCCTCAAACATGATTAACAGTAATTTATCTGAACAGAACATGAACAGATAAGCAACTCAGTTGACATAGTTATACTCAAAGCAAAAAAGAATTTGATTAATATAAAGCACCTGTACTCTTTAAATCATTTTAAAGATGGCATCTGTTTTCTTATGAGATTAAATCTATGTAATATCAGTATTTTACCTCTAGCCTGCGTGTCTCGTAATCTCAAAAGTAGTATAAAAGAAACGTACAAAGGAATGGATTTTAACGAAGAAACAGAAAGACAGCAAACGTACAAAGGAATGGATTTTAACGAAGAAACAGAAAGACAGCAACACATATGTTTTCACAACAGCATTTTCACTGTTTATCTAAAGAGCTTTGGAAGAATTTATCCATGGCTTGGAAAACAAGCAGTAAGGATTAAACACTTGCTTGGGTGTTAAAACTCAAAAGAGATGTGAAAACAGAGTAAAGCAAGAGGCAGCTTTTTGTCAGCATCATCACATGTTATACGTACTGGACAGAACATAGCAGAACATGGGGAACGCTACTGGTTTCCACTGAGAATAGCCAGATTTATTATTCTTTTCTTCACCTTCTTACTGTCTATGTATAGCATGTTTGGAGAATAAGACTGATTTTGATGCTGGTATTTTCCATAGATTCACTACAAGTTCTCTGTCATATTCACAAATTTCAAAGGAAAATGCGTCTTCCAAAATGGGAAGAAGCAGCAACATTTCCCCTCATAAAGGATCTCCTGCAGTTCCAGGCTCATGGAAACAAAAAGTCATCTTAGAAGTTTATACTGGAAGAATGAACAGTACCATCATGTGCCCTGTTTGCTTTATTAGACTGTTGATGCAACTTTTGCACATTGAGAATATAATTTCTATAAACCAAGAAGTCGTGCAGGTTTATAGAAAAACATGAAAAGATTTTTTCTGTTGATAGACTATTATGATGTTCAGCATCAAGGAGCCAGCCACCTGAAAGCAAGTTTAATTAATCATTTTGTTCAAAGGGAAATTTAAAGGGAGTCAAGACCTCTAATACAGACATTAGGACAAGATCTTAATTGCACGGAGAGTTCATTATGGCTTCTTTCTGAAATACAAGAATGGGGAACTGACAAAGGGGACAAAGAGAGAAGCACACACATTGTGTACATGTAAGACTCAACAGAGGTCCTTTACTGTGGCTTGAGCAATTTCCTGTTGTACTACAGAACTGCTGGCTGGGGAAATATAGTTGCATTTGTCTGTTTGTCCTTGCATAATTGTAGGAGAAATGTAATGGTGTTAAAGGAAACTGCAGAGTAATTAGTCTATCCCCTTCTTATAGCCACTTCAGTTTTTAATTAATTTATGTATGCAAACAGCTGATTTAGAATTTTCTGCAAAAATAATCAAGGAAACTGCTTGGTTCAGATGATTCAGTCAGATGGCTGATGATTCAGCCAAACCACTCAGATTCAGAGCTCTTAGAGGTTTCACTGCTTGTTCACAGACTTTGTCAACAGCAGAGACTCCTAATGCAAAGACCTGCGTTAAATATCTCTAAAGCTCGATACTGAAGATGCCTTTGTGTGAACATCTTTTCCAAGCAGAACAAGGTCCTTCACTCAAGCAGACCTCTAGTATTACATGTAAAGATTTGATTTATCTTGCCTAACTTCAGGTGTATGGAAAGTCGTTAGGCCAAGTCTAAACCAATCATGCAGTAAGAGGGCAGAAACAGGCACTTCCAGAAGATGATTCATCAGTTCTAAGGTATTACAATCCATCCATTAGAAAGCCTCTGGAGTTGCCCATTTCTCTGTGTTGGCTGTAGATGGAATAGGGAAAGAAGCTTTTAGACAGCTGACCTTTTGTGAAACACTATTCCAGATCAGGTACATGGAAGTCATTAGTGCAGAAACCAAAACGCTCTACAAATTTCTACTTTGGCTTTAAGAAAAACTTTTGCAAAACATATGAGTAAAACAAATGATCTTTGAATTTTCTGGTAGAGGTATGACTAATATTTATGTTCGTGGAAAGGAAATCTGGATTCAACAGAAAAGGCTCTTTTTTGAGCCCTGGGCTCCGCAGAGCTGTGCTGTATGTGATGCTGCAAACACATCATTAAACTCTGGTTGGGACCCAGCACTGTACTTTCATCCAATGGATAAGGTTATGAGTTGGAAGAGTATACACAATACTGTCAATACAGTTTTTTTGCTTAATTCAGTTTCCTCCACTAGATTCTGGACTATCTGCAGAGCCACTAATACAGCATTTCCACTTGCCTGTTTCCAATGCATGGAATGGGAAAAAAAACGAAAAACAAGTGGGGGGAATCACCTCAGTGAGAACAGTTCTCATTCTCTATATATTCTGCTAATTCTTGCAAACAGTGATGGCATTTGAAGAATCATGGCAACTTCTCTATTATTTTTCCTTTTTAGGAAGCAAAAATAATTTTAATTTTGAGAATATAATCTATTTAAAGGGAGCTCTTCCTTGATTTTAGTAGAAGCTGTATTGTAAACCTAATACCACTGAAATTTTTGGTAATGTTAAATTTAGGTAATATGGTATAGTTTCATTTTAGACAAACATTTTCTTACTCAGTGTGCTGATTCCACAAGAACGCATTCTATCCTGGTTTTACTCTTTTCCCCCTGCCACCAAGTCCCCCATCACAGCATTCCAACTTTACTACAAATTAGCGATTTGAAATAAATGGAATCTCCCATTCTAAAATAGGAGAAGATGAGAAACGTTCTCTGGCATACGCCTATTGGCTTGATTTAACTTACAAATTCATAGCCTACTGACAAACACTTCTTTGTCTGATGGTGAGGCTGTAAGTTGTTTAGTAAGTTGGAGAGTATATGCATTTTTACATATAAAGCTTTTTACCAACACTGTTCAACAGCATACAACTAGGATAATGACATAGAAATATAAACCTTTGTTGATGTTATACCTTCCCAAAAAATGATTCTTTGTATCCCAGTCTTAAAAATGCTGCAGCAGAAAGATCATACAATCTGACCATCATCAAACATTATCTGATGTCACTTTATACTTCAAATAGTTCAACTTGACACACTGTTTGGTTTACCCTTTGCTAAGATGGAGGTTTTACCCTGAAATGACCTCTTTGGCTTTGCAGTGAATTGTTTTAGTAAACAGATGGATCATTTGACTCAAAGAAAAAAAAAACTGAAATATTCATTTAGGCCTGCAAATCATTTCTCTGAATGAGAACAGTAAATTCTAAGTGCCTGAGGCTTCAAACCTTTCAGGAGTTGGAATTCTGCATGAAATTGGGTTGTTAGTGTCTTGCTTTTATTTTATGTGATTTATTCTTTGTACTCCATGAAGCTGCATAGTGGAAAACCTTTAATTACTTATTTCATGGAAACATTTGAGGAGTTGTATCTGTTTCACTTTACTGGCAGCTTTGCTGAGCAATGTGTGATTGTATTTAGTACAACTGTGTCATATATTTAATTAAAGGATTTGTTTTCCAATCTTATTTGCAATCAACTGAAGACATTACTTCATTGAAAGATATGAAAATGCCCTTAATTTTTATAATTAGGAACATGAGTGTAATCAACCTGTGTTGTAGTCTATAAACCACAAACTGCAGAGGTGTTAAAGGAGTAACTCATTCCCATTTTGTGGGTATGGACTATCATATTTTGGATCTATGTTCATTTTTGTCAATAGAATAGAAAAGAATCTTTTGCAAGCTGTGGCATGGTTATAGTTGCAGACACAAATAAAACCTTTAGATTAGTTGCAGTATATAAAATCTTTAAAATACTGATGTTCATCTCCTAGATAATATATTGTTTAGTATCAGTTGCATGATTTATAGCATTTAAGATAGAAAAGATGACTTGATTAACAAGTATAATCTTATAAAAGCCATTTCACCCATTTAACCCCTGTACTGGGCTCCGTAAAATATGCTTGTATTCGCTTAAGGCTTCCAGAAAAGCACCTTATCTTAATTTGCAGGGATCAAGAAATGAGTCCACTTCTTTCCTTGACTCTTCAGTACCATGTTATTACAGGTTGTTTGTAATAATAACAATAATTTGTTTGTAAATATCAGTTCCAGAAGCTGGTATCTGATTCCAAAAGTAGAGATCTATGTCATGTGTCTTACTAAACTTGTTAACAGTTTGGCATAAAGGCACCCAAAAAGCTATTTATCTGTTGGTTTTTTTCTGTGAGTACAAATATAAGGTTCCTATTTTTTCCAGGATATGACAGAAATAAGACATTCACATCAGTCCAGAAGTCATGACCTCAAGCCTCATGTGGTAAAATTGTGCTCTTATTTTGACATGGTAGTGTTTCAGACAGCAAGTGTTTGAAGAATGAGTGGACAGAACATAAGTATTTTATTGTCAGTTTATATATGGACCTGGATCCAACTTCATGGGTATGGAATCTCAGTCAGACTTATGGGGTTATCACCTGCGCAGCAATAGAGCATTGTAGAGACAAGGCCTTTCAGTTTTCCTTTCTGCCTGTTGTGGTTAGCGTGTGCTTGATTGTGAGATGCAGGGAAGATTTGTATGCCATGGAAATGGGTGCCATCCCTGGAATAGCTTAAGTTTGCTCCTTACCAAGACAGCTTTTTTTTCAGAACTGAGACCTATGTTCTATGTAAAGTGTCATGGCAAGCATGGGAGCATTTGGGCAATGATATTACATGATTACTATACTTTAATTACATTTTTAAAGTTCTGCAACGATCTATGTATGTTTGTGTACTAGATTCTAGAAATAAGTCCTCTCCTCTCTGTAAGATGGGTTTTTCACTGTGTGCTTACTTCAGTCTTTCCACTATCCAAGTGAGAAATCAGTGTCAAATCAATAGGTTATGCTGAATCCAATGGGTAATAAAAGAATATACTGTTTCTTCAACATGTCTTGTTTTAGCCACTGGATGCAATACTGACCTCTTTAGTAAGAAATGGCTACATATAATTGAGACTAACACTACCTGTAATATATTGTTTAATAGAGGAGAGGTAAGAGACAATTCATGAATGTTACTTTGGTAGACTACATTGGGCAATGTCTTACAGAAAAGCAATAAAGCAAATTTCACAAAGGCTAGGCATCACATTATTTCACTGATAGGAACTCTGATCACTGATCAAACTGTTTCCTGTAGTTAATATGTTACGTTTAAAACCTAAACCCAAACAGGCAATATAAAACCAATTACAATCCTCATCAGAGCAAAGCAGATTTCAAAGAGAACTACATTATGCTATTTAAAAGTTGTCTTCACTGTGGCTTAAATGACATGGATAATCAAGAGATATGGCAAATCATTAAAATGTTGGAGAAGAAAACAGATGGACTCCAGCTTTTCATACATATCTGAAAAGTGGCACGCATGCCTCCCACACCTGCTCTCAGGCTGTGGGTTGTCACCTCAAGCTACTGCCAGCTTAGGGCACAGCAGATCCAAGAACCTAAAATCCTCTAAGGATTAGCCTAAATCTACACAATAGTCTTGAGTGCCAATGTTTGACTTTAATGTGTTTATTACCACATCTACATGTACTCATCATTTGGATCCAATGTCACAGACAAGCAGAATGTTTTTGCCATCTGAAACAATGTTGTGTCCAAACAATAGTATGTCACCTATTGTATAACAATTTGTCAAGCCTGTATTTCTGTTGCACTAAAATTGTCCTGGTTTTGATTGTGAAACATACTGTGTGCTCAAACATGGAGGAGACAGGCTGGTTTTGAACAAAAGCAGCTCTCCAGAGAAATCCATGTCCAACTGTAATCAAGAAAATCCTTCATGTCTCCTGTTAATTGGTGATTTGCCCTGCATATCTGATGGGAAGATTTATGGCTTCAAGCAAAAATCCTTTCAAGGGATTCTTAATAAAGGTTTAAGGGTGGGATTTTCAAGAATACCGAGGGGAGTTCTTTCAATGGCAGTTGAACATCCTTCTGTGCAAAGCACTTTTGAAACTCTCACTCATGTTTCCAAGATGCCAAATTCAGGCCAGGTTTGCAATTTTTCTTCTGTGCTCAGAGAGAACTGATAAGACAAAAACAAGAACATCCTAGACCTTATTTTTGTCAGTACCCTATCTAAGGAAATTTTAACCAAGCCACTATGAAATACATGCTTCAAATTATATGTCACCTTAAAAACCATTACTTGATCAATCTTGCTGCACAGAATATGTTTGTGTGTTTAATATTTATTCATAGAAAGCATTAATTAACTCCTTGGGAGTGGGTAGCATCTCACTAAGCTTTCTGTAAAACAGTAGCAAGTTGGAAAAGAAAAAACGTAAGTTGATTTTCAATAATTCCTTCTTTCCATGTATTCATGCCATAAAAGTATTGAAGCAGGATTCTTCAGTACATGTGTACTTAACTGTCTAAATTGTCATTCCCATTTTCTTAAAAGCTAATCAAAATATTGACCAAGATTATCACGTAAGTCCTAGTGCATATAGTCAGTTCCTTACTTTAACTGTGGCGTCAGTCGATGGTTATTGTCATGTCTTGGCTGGGTAAAATGTAAGCCAAGACCTTTGAAATTCCATTTGAAATACTGATATTGAACATGACCATTCTGATAAGGTTTTTACAGCCTTGATTTGCTAATGCAGAATTAACTTGAAGTTAAATGGACATCAGTTAATGCTCTTAATAGTCTCTTCCTTTACCCCTGGAATTTTTATAGAATTTTGCGAATTTAGCAAATATTCTTTCTTGACAATCCTTGGAAGGTCTTGACAACTTTATAAAAAGTTTATATCAAATTTGGTATTGTTTTAAGATCAATATGGTTGTTTTCACTTAAAAGCCTCTTACAAAGTCTCACCAACCAAGGGTACTGGTAGAAGTTAATAGTGCTTTGAGCCCTCTGTCTTTAAGCCATTTTTATACCTCTTTAAATCACCTAAAATGGAAATCTAAAGTGCTTTTACCAGCTAAATACCAGCAGAGGGCATTACTGCCTAGTTCACTAAAAAATAAAAACTTACTTTTTGGGAACAATCCAGGTAAGAACAGACAAAGTACACTGGAGGTTTGATAAGTACTTTACTGAAAGACATGTAGACTCTTTAATGATCACATTGAACTGACTGAGACGATTTCCCCATTATAATCATAAAAATCAGGTTTTTAAAACCCGGTTTGCTTCTTTAAATCCAAATGCAAATGTTGCAACACAAACAGTATTGCATACCAAAGTGCATCACAAAAAGTAACCATCTATATTTTCTTAAAATTTGGGAAGTAGCTTTAAAATTTTACCATTAAAATAAAGTTATTCGTAAAAAGAAGCAACTGAGTATGTTTGAATGAAAACTCTCCAACTTTTACTCGAGTGAATTGTTTCCCCTACCAGTTAAGAAGAGGTCTCATGGTAGTGCCACATTTTCATGGCAATATGCAAAGTTTCAATATTGCAAACCCTCTCAATGCCAAGGCAATCTCCCCCTGGCCTGAGGTTGTTGTTATCTCTGTGTAAGACTATCGACTTTGAATACCCAAAAGTAATAGTTTCCTAGCTCCATCATTAGGAAGCAACATTTTAAAATGTCAGTTAAAGCTAAAACAAAACCAAATGTATTAAATGAATAACGCAGAATGATCAGGAATACTATTCTGCGTGTGTGCAGGTGTAGGTTTAGAATTAAGTTTTTGGCACGTAATGTCTTGCTGTTGCTCTTCTACTTACCCACCTAAGAATTACAACTACAGGGAACATATGTGGAAGTGGTAGGTCCCAGGTAATATCCTCCCCTATTGTGGTCTATAAGAACTTCGCCTAAGACTTTCTTTGGTCTGAGTATTTATCTAGTCTGATATTACTATCTGAACTATCATTCTGGTTCTGTCCCTTTCCAGCATTAAGATTTAAAAGCAATTTTTCTGTTCTTGTTGCATTCTTTGAGGTTAGCTGTGAGTCCATGCGACTCCAACGGTGCCCTCCAGCTAGAAGTAGGATGTTTATCCAACAGTGTAGTTGAGGGTAAATGCAGATAAATAGTGTATACTCAGTAACAACTTGGGAACTACAATACTTGTCCATTTATATAAAAGAGAAGAGTGAGTTCTTAACTTTTTATCTGAAAGCAGATTGCTGCATTTTTTTAGGCCTCCTCCAGTGCTCAGTGTGCAATTTACTCTTGCATCTTTTCTGTTAAGAGGTGAGAGAAGAGGAAACGTCAAGTTGTATACCTATGTGATCCTCCCTTAAGGTCATGCTTTCTACTGGGGAAAACTGCATCATGGTATAACAGAAGTCATCCTCTGCCCTGCTAGAGGCAATCAGCACTCCACAACCTTTCACAAACATGCTATTTTTAAAATGGTCTTCTTTTATGCCAGCACAGTTTTTTTGAGAAGAGCAGCTGCTGGCTTTAAATTAAATGACAAAAATCTCTGGGAAGAAGAGGAGGAACACGCTGACGGCATGTCTACACAGTCAGGAGCAGATACTTAAGTGCCTGCTCCTCGCACACGGCAAGCCAGGCACACAGAGCCAGCTGCAGTGCAGCAGCCATATAGCCATGTTATTATAGTAATGAGCCTGAGCTAATAAGGCCTGTTGAGACACAACCTGTGTTAGCTCAGGCTTGGCACTATGATAGCATATTTACTCAGCTTCTGGATTGGAGCTGGCTCGTGTCAGGCTGTCTCAGAGAGTGGGAGGAATAGTTCTGTTTCTGGATGCTCCTAACTATGTAGACATACCCTGACAGATTTGTCCTTCGGGAGGTTTTAAGGAGAACACATGCAAGACCAGTTTTCTTTTTAATGAAATATTTAGCTGAGGCCCAAGGCCTTCCCTCTAGTTTGTTTTTTGGTTGGTGTGGTTTGGTTTTGTTTTTTTTTTTTTTTAAATCCAAAGGTAGCCTGACCTGTGAGAAAGGAGATGTATGCAATATGGGAGCCTGGTACTGCTGTTTCCTATGTTTCCTGCACAAAGCTGGAAGGAACTATTTAAAAAAAATAGCCTGCTGTATGAATGGGTATACAAGACTTATTGACAGCATCCGCTCCCTCAGCAGCAATCCTTACTTGCCCTGCAAATTTTGTACTTTATCGGTGTTTACCACTGAACTTCACAATATATATCACCTGGGCACTTCACACCAGAATCCATTATGACCTAGACCAACAGTTTGGTGGGGATGGGCGGGGGGGGGGGGGGGGGGGGGGGGGGGGGGGGGGGGGGGGGGGGGGGGGGGGGGGGGGGGGGGGGGGGGGGGGGCGGGGGGCGGGGAAGGTAGCAAAAAGTAAACCCTGAAATAACTCCAAGTCCCAATGAGGAGAGAAATGCTTCTAAGAGCCAGAAAACATTTAATATCTAGCAGAATAAGATGCTTCTGATCAACAGAACTCTGTTCTCTCTTTTGGGGGTGAGGGGTTTAACTCATCTTTTGTTCTTTTTTTCCTTTATTTCCTACCTCAAAGAGTAGGGGTAGTTTGGTTTTACTCAAACACTTGAAATACATTTATACACATTTTTGGTTTGGTAATTAAATAAGTAATATACATTTTCATGGTTCTCTTGAAGTGTGGTTTTGAGAGCTTTTAATATAGATAAGGATTGCTGGGATCTTTACACCTTTTCACCTAGGGTATTTTACAAGGAATTTCAGATTGTCTGTATGTATTCTGTATGTGCAGATAAGGCTAAGGCTGGGCTAGTCCTTATACACAGAGGAAGGCAGTTCCACTTGTTCATTAAAACAGCCGCTTCAAGCAGGGTACGAACAGCAAGCCCAGCAAAGCGTGTTGCTATTGTAAGATTTTTGCTGCTGCTTCCAGTAGCATACTGTGTCTGCTGACAGGGAGTACGTACTTCTGACACCAGCAAATAAGCATACCATCATGGGGCAAAGACTTTCTCCTCTTCCCATGCTGGTCACACAACACACACTGAAAAATTTCGGGGGTGTAATAAAATGTATGCTCTAGGCATAAAACAGGATGCCTCTATCATTTGTAGTTCCATCCTTACTTTTTTCCCTTCCTCCACTCAAGGGCAGAATGCAATATTAAAACTGTAGTAAGCATTTTTTTAATTAAAAGAGGTTAAATATATGGGATCAGATAGGCTTTCATCATGCAATTATAAATTGTATGCTGGTTATTTTAAATTTCAACATGCAATTGAAATTGTACTGGGTGAGCTGGCTTGGGTATCTGCTTTGCATTTGACTGAGTTAATTCACTGCAGGTATTCAGTTCTTAAGTGGCGTCTGCTTTAAATATGTGCAGTAATTCAATCAAAGAAGTAAGATGGATAGTTTATGTAATCCTTTTCATCTCCAGATTGCTAAGGTTAACCTTAACTATTCATGAATTATAAATGCATACAGCAATCTCAAACTAATACATGTAGAAAACCTTTTTTTGATGGCCTGTTGAAAACCATGGAATAGTTCCTTCTTTTAAAATATAATTGATGGAACCTACAGGCACTGTATATCATTTCTTCCGATTATTTGTAATCTTAAACAAAAGTTTTGTGCAACTCATTTAAAACGGTCATCTGTGGTAATATTAAACCTTTCCTCTGAGCCAGGAACATAGGTAATTTTCTCTTCAAAATTTTGGATGCATCATTCTTACAGCCCTTTTCAGTGCCAATAGATTCTGTGACATGAATGGGAACCCAAAGGCAGATATTACAGAACAATAACGCTCTGTTGAAGCCTTCACAATTCCGGGAGTAATTAAATAAAGAAAAAAGAATCCTTTCTCTTTCATTTTGTTGGTTCATTCAATGCCATTTGGATGTTTTTGCTTGTTAGCTCTCTTATAGGCAGTCCGAACAATCCACTAGGTGACACCCTCATACTCTTCCTATGCTCTGTGTAGAAACAAGGAGATATGAATGGCTCATTTGTTAAACATTTAAAGCAAATACTGAGATTTCAGGGACAGGTCTCTCTTTGTTTAGTAATATCAGAGATAACACTGGTTTTGCAATAAATACTGTGTTGTTTGTATATAAATTACATATTAAGCAGATTAGCATTTTGTCATTAACAAGAACAAAACCACAGAGCAGAAGTTGTACGCAATATTTCCTATAATTATAATAATTTTTAAAAAGCATTTGAGCTAGTCTGCTGAGTAGACTAAATAGAAAATATGCCCTTAGCATTTTTTACTGGGGGAACAGAAGGAATATAGCTTCAGTGATATTTTTTTCCCAGTGGGGATGTGCTATAGCATCTTTGAAACAGAAATGAAAAGCTACATTCACCCCTAATATAAAGGAGTATTAAGGGATAAACTTCAAGAAATTTTGCGTGTTTATGCCAGTGGTGAATTTTTCTTGTAGTTCTTTATGTTGCTAACGATGCTTTATAAATCCTTTGAAGAAAGGATCTTTTGTCATGTTTTTATACACCTAGCATAATGAGGCTTGAGCTTCTTTAGGGTCTCTGTCTACGAATTCAACATAGCAAATAAAATCTTGTACTTTATTGCTAGTATTCCTTATTCTGAAATGACTATGAATACTATTCTAAATGTTATATGTAGTGAAAGACACTGGAAGTCTGAATTCACTAGTGGTGTAATTAAGAGTAACATCAAAGAAATAAGAATTACATCCAAAAATTAATGTAAATAAAAGCAAAATCATGTTAAGGCCCTAACAATCAAACACAATAATTTCTTTGAATAGCATGTTTAAACAGTAACCATCCAGGTTGAAGAAGAGACAGAAATTAACTTATATGGGCATGGAAATTACAACATTTTTTGTTTACTCATAATAATTATCCCAATTAATTATACAGCAACTGTAGGTTTCCAAACTTTTGCTATCCATGCAGTTTTCACATTCAGCTACACTTTACAGTGCTCCTTCTTCTAAAGTTCTAAACTTCAAAATCATTTTTTTTACTACTGAAACCTGCAAAAATTATACGCTGTTCTGCTGTCACGTATGTTTATTGACCACAGTTAGGATTCCCCTTATAGATGCCCGTTATACACTTAGGCACAAATAGACTGAGAGATGTATAATCCCTTGTATTTTTTAATTTCATTTCAGCTTATTAATGCTTACACTTAGAAAAAAGATTTTTCACATTTTTTTTAAGACAGTTTACTAAATAATCAAACAGATCATTTATGTGGTGTCCTAAACAGTCTGGGAAGAAGCAGTTTTTGAAGCTCAGTTATGGAGCTCTGATAGAGCAATGACAGGAATATGGTGGACTATTTAAGTGGCTGACTTTTTTTAATGAGTATTACATTCGGAGGGTAACATAATGTGATACAGTAATTTAAATATATTTTAGATTATAGTAGGTAAATAACTAACATTAAAGTGATTAAGAGATTAACTGGGAAAAAGAAAAAAACAAACCACAAAGGACAGGACACATGGAATCGCATGAGTTACTATGAGTGAGTGTGCAAGTGCATTGGCTGTTTTTGTGGGATTCTTGACTCTGTATGGTTGATCATATAAAGCAGACCCAAGCCTGTGAGGGATGTCATGCACATCTTGACAAAAACCTGTGAAAATAGTTCTAGTTTGGATAAATTGTACAGACATCTTCATAATAGTCTAATTGGTATCACTAACAGTGCACTCTTATCTAAACTAGTTCTCTGTGATGTCAACGGAAGCTTAATTGCAGATATAGAACAATGTTACTGATTTAGTCATCCTTGCTGCCAGCCTCAAAACGCTCAGAATGATAAACTCTGTGCGCATATGCAGACACGTGCATGTGTGATCATATAATATACACACGCTCGCACATAGGTATTTCTGGCAGCCAGCTCCTGGGGATAACTGGAAGGCTAAGCAAGGAGTTTTAAGATCAGGAAGGTAAGAGTCATATGAAGTTCAAAAAGGTTTGTGGAGGGAGAGTGCAGTTACTCCCATAACACATCCAACACGTCATGTGCATGTCTCTGCCGTTAGAGAAAAGTACCCTGGGATCTTTAGTACTTACAGAAATTCAGGTTATTCTGGGTAACGGGAAAAAGATAATCTCCAAAAGCACATTGTCCCCTGTAGCAGCACTGATTTCAGCCACTTCGAGGGAAGAGTGCCATCTGCTGAATCACAACTATCAGTTCTGTAGAACCTTTTCTTTTGCTTTGACGTTTCCCAACCAGAGTCCTGTGCCTCAAACACAGGCAGCATGTGTAATTTTGTGCATAGGAGTAGTCCTATTCTCTCAGAAATGACATGTTTGTGTAAATTTTAAAAATGGTGGGAGGTGGGGGAGGTGAGGTTTAGAAGAAGATAAATACCAGATTAAAAATTCAGTCCTTCAACTGCTGTGCATTCAGTACTGTAAGCAATTTAAATAAAAAGATAGATGCTGAGAATTAGAGCTAATATTTCACTTTCATGAATGCAGTAGATGTATGTTATTGTACAATCAAATGCATACATTACTGTATTTTCCATAGTTTTAAATTCACTTAAAAACATGACTTTATGTCACTGGAAGTGGGCTATTTTTTTTTTTTTTTCTATGCTTTTTGGAGTCAAAATTATACATTGATGTAATTCAGAGTGGAATATAATTTTATGATATTTTTGTGTTATCCTTTTCAGATGTCACCAAATTTACTTTATCTTATCTGATAATTTTTCAGGCATTCACATTTCACATATTACAGAATTAACACAGCAAGTACATCTGTATTTTAATACCCATAGAAGTGCTCTCCCGATCTGAAGCGGTTAAAGCCATATATCTTTTCCTAGAAACATTTTCTGAGATATATGTGTGTGTGTGTGTGTGTATCTCATATATATGTATATATGTCTCAGTATCAAGGACAATAAGGATGCTTGAATAGCACACATTTTGTAAGAACATCTGCAGAATTAAAGATGATGTCAATTACTTATAAGATATTCTGATGAATTTCTGTAGGCTTACAATTTGAAGAGATTAACTCAGCTGTGCAGCTGTTATATATTATTACAATCTAAATGAATTTTAAAAAAAGATAATTAGAGCAGTATATATCCACTCCTAGTAATTTTTCTGAAGTAAGAAAACACTGACAGCTAAACATTATGTTATGAAGTATCTGAGATAGTCCAAATTGAACAAGTCTTTGAAGCTCTAGTCTACTTTCACTATAGGTACCTAAAGTAGAATGAATCTGTTCTTCTCAAAGGATAAAGATTTCTTTATAGCGATAGAAACAATCTTAAATGCCTGTTAAAGATGGGGTAACTGTGACACAACAGCTTTAAGCTGTTTAACTTATGCTACCTCATGATCATATGGTAAGGTTATTCAAGCTCCAGACCTTTAATCCACAGCTGTATTTAGAATATCTCTGTATCTGAAATGTGAAATCAGAAAATTAACATCCAGCATACGTAAGACTTCAACACAGCATCAAATTTTACTGACCCTTTTTTTGAATGACCTAAGAAAAAGAGTGTGTGAATCTAGAAACCTACTGTTTCACTAATGTACAGGAAACAGATTTATCTTGAGTAGAATAAAAGCTCTGGGAATTAGCTAAATGCTTTATTTACCTTCTCTCCACATTGTATATATACTTGTTGACAAAGTAAATGGATTAATTTATGTTGCTAGATAATACCTATGTCATAGAAATGCATTAAAAGTTAGGTTTTTACAATTAAAGATTACAGGGAATATTGACAGCTTCATATAAAAATAGGGATACATGAAAGTGACACTTTACAAGTAAATACATACATATATATATAAAATGTATGTGTGTATGTACATTCATAGAATATGTAAACTCATTTATTCCCTACAGAGTGATCTACTTGTGCATTTGTGGTTTTGCTTTTTTAACAGAAGCAATCATTAAAATATGTAATTCGGTACAATATAAATGAGTCTGTCAAGTATTGATACTACAGAAGGAATAAAACCCACACCTTCAAAATGCCATTGGTGGTGGTGGTGTGTTTTCTTCCTGGAGACTATTTAGTCTAGGCTTAAAAAAATAAAAGCCTGACTATATAGTAACTGGAACAGATTACCTAAAGAGAATATGAAATTCCAGTCATTACAAATGTATAGTAATGGGATTAAAAAATACTTGCTGGTGGGAGTCTACTTATATTTGACCCTATCTCAGAACAGCGAGGTGAAATAAATGGACTCTTGAGGCTCATTTTCAGCCCTGCCTGTGATTCCTGTTTATTTAATTAAAAAACCCCAAACCTAATTTATTGAAATCTCAAACTTCTCACTAAGGTTCAAGGATTATCTAGGACTTCTTCACTGTTTTTGCTGTGTTTTAATTCTGGAGGTGCTAATACATTTTTCTTTCATAAAGTGGAGAATGACCACATGAGGTCACTGAACAGAAATTGTTGGCTACGTACAATTTGAAGAGATCTGGTCATATCCAAAAGTATTCACTGTTATTGATTCCACAGTTACAATTGTTTTTTAAATGTGTTTGAAGTAGGATGCTAGTTTCTTTTTCTCTTAAAGCCTGATTGGTGTGAAAACACTAGATTATTTTTCTAACTTTTGAGTGCTTCATCTATTCTCATCACTTTTGGTGGAATATCTTGCCAGTTTGGTTGCTGCTGATATATATACACTGGATATATATAACCAGGAACTTCCTTTTGTAATGTAAACCAGTTTTGCTTTACATTACTGAAAATTTGTCTTTGCAGATCTCACATGAAAGTAGACTGAAATAGATTCAGTGCAGCCCACAGGACCCTTCCGTTATTGGACTTCTAGCCAGAGTTTGCCCTACGCCACCCTGAGGGAGGCAAAATGGGGCAAACGCAGTGGCATGTCAGCAGGAGTGCGGGTCGACTGATGGCGGCTGAGAGCATCCAAACCTGTTTGGCCGACAACAACACGGGGCGCATATAGATCCTGCGAAGGGAAGGGAGGTTCTTTCTGTGGCGTCTTATTATCCCACTGCAAGAAAAGGCTCACTTGCAATGGGGTTAATATGCTTCCTGGAAATGAAATTTTTTACATCTCGTCCCGTTCTCATAACCTAATGGATCAGACCTAGGAACAGCTGGAGCTTTGCTGCCAGGTGCTAGCGCTCCTCCATGACCGACCGACTGGGCAGCAGTCCTTCCTCCACGTCCACCTTCCCTTTTCACCTCCAGCGGTCAGCCTTCTTGCCCCACCGCTACCTCTGGTGGCGTGGGGCAGAGCTGACGCCACCGCTGGAGCTGTGCGGGGTCTGTCCGCGGGCCCAGCCGCAGGAGCGAGGATCTGAGGACGCTGGTCCCAGAGGTTCGGTCCGCGCCCGGAGGACGCGGCCAGGCCGCGGGCACCAGGGGTCACCCGGCAAGCCGCCGTCTCCTCGCCCCACCGGGAAGGCCCAGCGATGCCGGCCCTGCCCACGGTGCCGCCTGCTTGTGCCCCCGGCCGTTAGGGCTGCGGAAGGGGAAGCCGCCAGGTACCCGGTGAGGGGAAAGGCGTGCGGCGGCCCTGCCTGCCGCGGGCCGCTCACCGGGAGCCGAGCGGTCGGTAACCCCGAGGGAGGCCCCGACGCTCTTCTTCCATCTGGGGCCGGGGGTTCCCCACACCCCTGTTGGGGTTTTTTGTTTGTCCGCTTGTTTTTCCCCTGGGGGGGCGGGGGGAAGCTGAACTTTTCCTGTGATTGATGCTACCCCCCGGCTCAGACCGGGCTCTGTCGCCGCTGCGCCGGGCACAGACCGGAGGCGGGGGGGTGGGGGGCTGCGCCGTGCCCCGGGGAACGACCAGGGGCGGCGGGGGCGGCAGCCGGCCCCCGCATTACCTTCGGCGGCGGCCGGCGGGGGGAGCGGGCGGGAGGCGGCGCCGGGGCCGGGCCGGGCGGGATCCGCCGGGCCGGGCCGGGCCGGGCCGTGCCGGGCGTGCGGGGGCCGTGTGGGTGCGGCTCCTTTAAGGTGTCCTGAGGCGGCACCAGACCTGCCGCGGCGGCAGCGCGGGGAGGGGGCGGAGGCGACCGGTAGGGGGAAGGGGAAACCCACGGCAGCCGCGACCGGCTCGACGTGACACCAGAAAGTTCAGGCGCGGCGGGCTCAGCCCCGCCTGACTCGTGCACCCCTGCCCCGGCGGCGGGGGAAGGCGAGGAGCTGCTGCTCCTCCTCCTCCTCCTCCTCCTCCTCCCGCCGCACCGAGGGCGGGCGGGTGGGGTGGCTGGCTGGGGGCGTTGGCCCGGGGAAGTTTTGCTCGCCCTCTCTCTCTTTCTTTCTTTCTTCCTTCCTTCGCCCCTCTTGTGCCCTCCTCCGGCGCTGGGGAGGGGGCGAGTCTGGGATTCCCGCGCGCAGGGGGCGGCGGCGATGCTGGGCTGGGCGAGGGGCTGCCGCCGGGGCTCCCCTGCCCGCCGCCCCGCCTGACTGCGGCCGGGCTCCGCCGCGGCCCCCGACGCGCCCGCCTCCTTCCCCCGTCATGGGAGCGGGGGCCGCCGCCGCTCCGCCGCCGCGCTCTGCCCGCCGCTCGCCCCGCGCCGCCGCCCGCCCTTCGCCCGCGCCGGGCGCCCAGTGACTTGGCGGGGCGCTCCGCGGAGGGCGCTCCCTGCCCCGCCCGCCTCTCGCCGTCGCGGAGGGCGGCGGTGGCCGGTCCGTCCCGGCTGCGTTCCGTTACGGGCTCGTCCCGGGCACCCGAAGCGAAGTCTCGGGCCGGAGCCGGCAACTTGTGATCGGGAGGCGGCGGAGCTCAGCTGCGGGAACTCGGGGAGCTTTTGTTTTCTCCTGTCGCTTTGGATGGTCCTGGGAAGTGTCAAGGCGCCGCTGAGGGAAGCCCGGGCCAGGAGAGGGGAGGCCGGCCGGAGCCGGCGTGTGCTGCTGGAGCCCCGCGGACCTGGCAGCGCCCTCCTCGGAGGGGGCTCGCCCCGGGAGCCCGGCGGGATTAGGGAGCCTCGCTTACGTTAAGCTTCTGTGGAATTACAACTGGGGGCTCCTCGTTTCTCCCCCCGCTCTTCTGGCATGAGACTGCTTGCAGGCGCCACCCGAGGACAATGATCGCGGAGTTTGCTCACTTTTACCTCTTTGGATTCATATGTCTCACCTCAGGTAACCACCACACGTAGGCGAGTCAGATACGAGGCCGCGGCGGTGGCAGCGCTCCCGGTTTGGCGGGGGGGGGGGGGGGGGGAAGAGATGCGCCAGCCGGCCTCTCCGCGCCTCCCGCCCCCCTCCTTTCCTCGGAAACGAAGCTTGATTTCCCCCCGGCGGGCTCCCAGACTACGCTTGGCCCGGGCGCAGCGTCAGAAGCTGCCGCCGGCCGTGGCCCCTCGGCGGGTGGGGGCTGCCCGGGGCTGGGCGCGGGGACGGGGCGGGGGCGGGGGGGGGGTTCGCGGTGCCGGGCGCGGCCCCAGCACCCGCTCCCCCGCCGGCAGCTCCCGAGGGCCGTGTGGTGTAACGGCGGCTGGTGATGGATGAGCCCCGCTGGTCAGGGGGCGGGAAGTGACCCCGACCTTCCGCTCGGCTGGGGCTCCCCACGGGTCACGCGCTGGGGGAGAGGCCGCAGGTACTGCGCACCCCCCCCCCGCCCCGGGCAGCCGCTCACCCCTCCCGGCCGCCGGGGCAGCCCGGGCCGCGGGCCCACGCGTGACGGGGTTAACCCCGTGCACCCGCCCCGGGGGGGGGGCTTGGGGACAGGTTTAGCTTCACCTTGGCGGTTAAAGTTTACCCACGTGTGAGAAGTGAAGCGCCAGCGTGATAAATGGGAGCAGGAGAGATCGCCGAGGAGATAGGGGGGATTAATGGTCATTAGTCACTGTTTGCGCGGGGCTTATGCCTGTCGGGGCATCTTATCGTGCCTGTAGATTAAAGATAGGGTCGTACTAATAGGGTAATGTTGATAGCAGGCTCTGCTCCGTGTAAGCACCCCATCAAACCGGGGTGTCGAGGAATGTGGTAGAGGGCTGCGTGTCGTGACTGAAGAAGGGGTGGGCAGCCCTCCGCTTCGCCGTGGCCCCTGCGGAGCCCGTTTTGGCCCAGCCGGTGCCCGTCGCCGCCGTGCTCAGCCCCGACGCCGCGGGGGAGTGAACGTGGGCCGGGGGCGTCGTGAAGGTGCTGGGGGTTTGGGTTTTGTGTCTGCCTAAGCTCCCTGTTGCTCTGAGGGGGCCGGGTTTGCCTGCCTGCCTGCAGTATTCTTTCCCGTTCTCCACAACGCCTTTTGTCATGCATTCAGCTGCGGGTAAATGCAGTAAAACCTTGTGTTATAGTTAAGGTTAGTTTGGGCGCTAACTTTTCTACCTTAATTGATTTTTATAAGTTTGCTGAGGACCCCTTTGAGTCATTAAAGTTGTGGTAGCGAGAGACACCTGGTCAGTAAATGAATGAATGAAGTTTTTGAAAGACTTAAGTACACTGCCTGAAGCTTTAAGTCTTAATTATGTCACCAAATGCAATAACTTATGTCTGTTTCTAGATTATATCATAAATTTAACTACTACATTTTTGCTGTTAGGTATTAGGTTTGCTTCTTGTGGCTTTGAATGTGGAAAGCTTTGCACCTCTCCCTTTTAAAAGAAAGTAACTCTAACCTTGTTCACTTTTGACCATGTCAGTCATGCCATCTTTAATTTGCTTTTCTCTACTTCTTTATCTAATGGAAGAAACAATTGGAATGGGGAAGAGCCTTTTCACCAGTTTGCTCTTTGTAAATCTTTCATGCCAATTGCCCCCACCGTGGAAAGGTTGACTTCACAGACAATGTACCCAGTAACTCAGTTCTGTACTGGGGTATCTTAAACTCTGTTAAGTGTTTTTAAACTCTAAGTTTTGTGGTTTTCTTTTTTTTTGTAATTCTCTCATCTATTTCTCACATAAATGTTTAATAGAGTAAGATGGGTGTAAGGTTTTTTGGTTTGTTGTTTTTTTTTTTTCTTTTCCCCTCAGGATGGGGATGTTCTCTCTAATAATGTTGATTCCAGCTGAGTTGTTGGACAGAAAAAAAAGAAAACATGATTTTTTTATGGTGGTTTTTAATTTTGCCTTGTAAGCAAAGTCAGTAACAGAGATAGAGACAAACACCAGAGAGTAACTTTGTTCCAACTCCCTCCCCAAGAGGGGTTTCTTTTTCCCCTAAGCTAGAGTGTGCTCAAATAGTCGGTCTTGTGTCTAGAACAATGGAGATGCCAGAAACCTTTGGCAGGATGAAGTTTGAGGGCAGATGGCTGCAGTGCAGAAGGAAGGACGGGAGTCATCTACAGCAGTTTCCACACTGAAATCCTTTGAGTTCTACTGACAGCTGATCTGCTTGAAAGTTGATTGATCCTTTCCTCCCTTTTTCACTGAAGGTTTTCACTTCCCTCACACCCAATACTGAATCAAAGGTTTGTGTGGCCACACTCTAAATAGGATGTTAGAAACTTCTACTGAGAGGTGAGAAATAATTGGGGGATGAGGAGGAGGAAGATCTTAATAAGAGAAAGGTAAGTGGGTTAGTGTTTGTTAAAACAGTAATTGGTAAACCACTTAGAATTTAAAAACCCTAATTTTTACTCTGGTGTTGCCTCTGTGCAATCCTCTGAAGTACCTTCTTTCATCTAAGGCTGTGGTTAATAAACGTTGAATAAATTTAAGCTTGAATAATTTTGAACACTGGAATATAGCAGCTTTCCTCCCTATTCTCCCAGTGTAATTTCAGTGCTTCTTTGCATAAAGATAAGAATAAAAATTGCTTTAAGGGGTACTTCTCTGGTATCCTTGTTTTCTGGAGAATTTCCCTGCATTCTGCCCTTTTTCCTGCATTTTGAGGCAGTCTTTCCTTCATCACCATAGAGTCTTCATCTCTCCACCCCCCCAAGAAACAGCAGCATCAAATCAGCATGTTTGGAAAATAAAAGCTTTCAGTTATGTGGAGAGTAACATGCAGAATGCTTTTGCTGGGAATGAGTGTGTCAAGGTTCTGGTTTTCCAGGTGTGTGTTCATTCATCTAGCAATTTTCAAGGCCAAATATGTTAGTTTGATTTTTCTGATCCCTCCACAGAAATCTTTATATTTCTACAAGGTATTTCATGGCATAGCTGATTCCAACCTGCTCAATGTGTTTCCCCCCTTTCCTGTCTGTGATATCCTGTACTAATTACCGTCCTTCAAATGGGACTGGTACATTTGCTCAAGAGAGCTTTTCACGCTGTATGAAATAGGCAGCTCTGACAGCAGTGAGGCAGGCATGGTATCCAGTGATAGTTCTAGCCAGTGGAGGGCAAAATTGTCTCTTGTATTCCTTCATGGGAGAGTTATCTTCTGATGGTTAATAGTTTAAAGGTGTCCATGGAATGTCCGCAAAGTCCTTTCCAGTTGGCTAGCCTACCTATTGGAGTAAATACATCAGCCATTTCTTTGATGTATTTTGTTTGTTTGTCTCATAAGTTTGTACTTAAAGAAGGAAGATTCCCTTTGTGAAGTGGTAGAGTATTTCAGGAAATGTTTATGCTCTTTATCCACATTCTTTGTCTAATAGTAATAAAATAAGAGAGATTTTTAAAAAAATTACACAGTAATTCAAAGGATTATGAATGTCTAAGTGCATAGTCTGTAAAGCAAGTCAGTCACCCAAGAAAACATAAAAACCAGGTGTTTTTCACCTACCCCTAATGCATGGTGTGCTGTTGTAAGTAATTGTACTGTGAGAATGTTTAAGAAAGATTGAGTCAGCTGCTTACAGTTGAAGAAGCTGGTCATGATTGCATTGTTTGAAGACTTCAAACTAGAAAAGAAATAACCGCATGCAGTGAAATTGGCAATTCCTTACTTGTGATGGAATATTCTCCAAGTATGCAAGTGTTTGATTCAGAACCATTTATCCTTGTGAGTAATTATAGTATCTGGTTTGGTTTTGTTTTTGTTTTTGTTTTGTTACCTTTCAGCTAGAAAGTGACACTTCATATAGTTTAGCAGTTACTCTGGATACTTGTTTAAAAACAGAAGAATGCTCAAGCTGACTTTTTCTCACCGAAGTCAGTGTTGGTTGTCAGGTGTTTTCTTGCTTCTATGTCATGTAGTCCCATATCATTGTCCTGAAGCAACGTAATATTTTCATTAACAGGGATCATCTGTAATGTTCAGGGTACTGAATTTTGAAGGATTGCTATGTACTGATTTTATTAGAAAACATGAGTTTATGTGAAGGATACTCCTGAATCTCCTGTCCAAAGTCTAAAGGCTAAAGGTTCTGATTGTACCTACAAAGATAGATGGACCATTACAAATATTATCAGAAACTAGTGACACTTAAGTAAAAAGGTTTCTTAGTGTCAAGTATTAGCGTGTGATATCCATGCCAAATGGTGTTTTAATACAAAATGCTTTGGAAGTGATGGCCAAAGATGTCCAATGGTGCATCAAAACCAATCTTGTTTTCATAGGAAGTAGAGAGAGAAAATATTTAGACGTCCAAGATGGAGAATCTACTTCTGTACTTCAGAATCTGAGAACCTATTCCTTTGCTCTCACATAATACTGTTTTTGGTTTGGCACTTAATTTTCCTAAATAACTGGGAGAGCTTTGTTTCACAATCCTAAACAAGTGTAATATTATGTCTCATCAGGGGATAGCTTTGTCCAATTAATTTAATAATATGCTGGGGCTATCAAGTCCAGTCACTGCTCAGCTGCTACAATTTATTATTTTTGTCATCATTAAATCTGTTGTGTGAATAACGGTCACTTGGCTTGGTGTTGTGGTAGAAGTTTTAGATTTTTCTTCAAAATATTTCTCTTTCGTAGTGAAGATCAGTGCCAATCTATAAGTTATTGGTGTGAATTTGGTTTTTTTGTGTACTTGAATGGTTAGGAATAAGGCTTTTTGTTGTCGATAGTTCATAATATTTTGAGGTTATTTTGTGGTCAGAAAGTTAGTAAGGAACCTTGCTCTTTCCAAGCAAACTAAAGGGCACTTAAGAATTTTATATGCTGAGGTCCTGACACGTTATTTGTGTTTTCTGCTATATACTCTTGTTTGGTGGTGATAACCTTCCTTTTCACCCCTGTGCCTCTTCATAAAATTGTAAATAGTGAAATAACTGAAGTAGTGACAGAGGCGTATTTTAAGTCCAGTAACAGGGGAAATAAGTCTATTTTCCTCTTGGTGACTAGAAACTTGATCAAGACGTGCAAGTCTGCAAAGAGATACTATTCTGAAGTATCTTGAAAACTAGAGGTGCTTTTAAAGGCAGATAATTTACTAGTTTATACCTTTTCTTCATACCTTCTTTAGGATTACCTACGTAGGTCCCAATACTGCTGCTCGACTATAATAGCATGTTTCACACATATGCCAGTGCCTCTTGGCTGATTACTGCATCAGCCTTAAATCAGCACTAAATTGGTGTGGGTAGAAGGGCATTTTATGTGAAGAAAGAAAATGTCTTATGAGATCAAGTATTTTGGTCTGCAGACATGGGCCATAGATGGCAGCCAGCTACGTTGAACTTGTTAGTAATCAGGATACTGGAAGACTTAGGCCAGGTTCTAGAAGTTACCTTTCCCTGATGATGTTGGTAAACTTTTTTGAAATAAGATGATGGTGAATTTAATTCTGGATGCTAGAATTTCTTTGTTAGTTGTGACAATGATTTCATTAGAAAAAATGTGCATTTACCCAGATTTACTCACAAAAAATTACAATATACAGTTCTGGAACATTTGTTAAAAGATATGAGGGCAGGCCTCTCAGACCAGGACTGTATATGTTTTAATTGGTGTTAAAACAACATCACAAAGTCAGCTAGAGGGAGAGGTAGGCAAGTATTTATTATCATTTAACTTTTCTGGAGTATCTATTTCAGATATAAGTAGTAAGGGAAATGTCCTACCCTTCAATAAAACAATGAAGAGAGGCTTAAGGAAAGTATATTCTATTTCTTTCCATGTCATTTGAAAATAAAGTGAGGAAACTTTTAGTGGGAAAATGGAGGAGTGTATCAACAACTATTGAAGTTAAATACTGTCAAATATTGAGAACTATTCTAGGGTTCTTTGGGATTTGTAGATATTTTCCATGCCTCTCTTGTTCTCGAGGTTAGGAAAGTTTCTGACCAAGACTGGTGTGTGTGTGTGTTTATGTCTGCGTATAACTGATTAAAACAAAATAGATAAATTGACAGTAAGGTAATTTGTGAATGGTGGCAAGCCAGTCTTTTAATTTAGAGCCTACTTGTTATCTGAGCAGCTGCAGTTGAGGGAAAGATGCAGAATGCTCAGTTCGCACTGGTGAACAGAGAAGTCGTTTGACAGAACAGTTTATTGAATGGTACATCGTTACAGTGGCCTTACCAAAAGGAGCTGAGAAGGGGAATAGAAGACCTTTTGCCTTCACTTTTTTTAGTGGGAAGTAGTGTTATTTGTGTTTTCCAGAAAGAGAAGCTTAGAAGATTAGGAAGGAGGATCTATGGTTAATCATCAGGGAATGCACTTGCAGATCTAAATAAAGGATCAGCATGTTTTAGAAGTTTAAAAAGCACCTTTGTGTCAACTGCATTTCATGTCCTCAAGCTTATTTGTAGTTGGTTTCAGTGCCGCTATCCAAAGAACCACACTTGAGTACTTTTCCATCTAGCTTCTCCTGAAATGATGTCAACGTGTTGCTACAGGAGTGAAGGCCCCTGATAGTGTAACTTGGGTGTGCATTTCACCTTCTGATGTTGATGCTCAATACATGGATTTTGGTAACAGCAATGGCATTTTTTATATCGTCTTCAACCTTATTTTTAACACATTTTTGTTTTATCTAAAAACTTTTTTTAAAAATATAAATCTGTACAGCTAGTGCATAAAAACATCAGGTTTTTTAATAAGGACATCTTAGGTATTCATCTTCTCAGAAGGATAACATACATAAAATGCGTGTATTGACATACATATTGACATACAAAGTAGTAAATATGTTGCTCGAGATTTCCTTCTTACTTGGCTTTCAAAGAAATTCCATAACAAACAAATGGATTCCATATCTAAACAAGAGGAGAGTACCTGGTTTGCTGGCTGATGGTGAAGTCCACAATGTACTACTATTCACCTCTTCTTTTCTGCCACCAGACTTTACACCGTTAAAGGAGGTATAGGACTTTCTGTACTATGTTAAATGTTTATGTTTCTTTACATTTAATTAAATCACTGTAAGTTAAATGAATAGAGCATTTAATTTAAATATAACTTACTATAAATTGAGCTTAGACCAGAATGGCTAGTTGAATATAATATTATTGAAATGGTATGAATATTTTTTTAATCAGAAAACAAGAATGTTTTCTGGACTGCTGCAGTCCTGAAATACATATACTTTCTTTGAAGAAATGTATAGTCAGATATGCAAAAGTGTTCAAGCTGCCCTTTCCTGTTGGCAAGTATTTGCTCAATATGGTTTTGCATTACCTTAAGTCTAATGCTAACATAGCAAACGATTAAAATAATATGAACACCCCTTACTGTAGATTAAAGATATGTAAAGCTGACAAGCCTGTGTTGAGCACCAGGTTTAAAATCTTAATATTTTATTTTCTTTATCTTGCATAGTGAATTACAGTTGGATGAGCTCAATTTTGAAACAACCTGTCTCCTCAAACATGCAGTGCAGGTTATAGCAAGGGTTGGTTGGCAACCAGTGCAATCTGAAGTCATCCATAACAGCCATGTGAGAGAATGTATAGTCTGTATACTTTTGATGTTATTCAGTATCGTCGTCTTTGTCTTCTGCTCCTTTAACTGTCTTGTACATAAATCAGAATTGTGATTTCTTTAGTACTGTTAAACTGTTTCATGCTAGTATTGCATCGAAACTTGCTTGGCTAGCATTTTTGTGCATCCTGAAATTTGCATATCCCCAGGCAAGATTTTTATTTTGCATTCTGGGTTAGTTATATTGGCTCTTATCTAATTGCTTAACTGCCTTTACATTGAAGATTAGACATATAAAGTCATTCATGGTTTTAAATTCATATATAGGAGACTTTTTCATTTTCCTGTTTGCTTCTACAGTAGCATAATAGACATTAACGGTTTCTCATCTTAGAAATTAGGATATAATGTATGACCAAGCATATAATGTAGGCCTAAAGATGTGCAAGGGATGAACCTTCCCCCTCTACCTACTTCCAAAACAAAAGAGAGAAATGGGGTTTTGATAGTGACCAGATGGACATGCTTTAAAGACTGGTTTGATTTTCAGTAAACACTAAAACTCAGATTTTTGTAATCTAGGACATTGTGAGTTGGAAACCTACAACCTAAATTTGGGGGCATTTAAAATCAGCAGTGGCTTTTGAAACTTGATCCTAGTGTCTAAATTAAATTGCATAAAGTGTTTGACTTTATATTCAGTTGCCAAGGTTTATGGTTTGCTGTTGGGTACTTAGCCCATCTGAAGATTGAGATTGTGGGGAACATTTCCTTAAGAGCCAATTAACTGGAAAAAAGCTGTATACCTTTGAATTTGCATGTGCATCTATAGCTCTGTGTAGGGTGAGAAGCCAATCAAAGATGTGTTTGAGTATTCTTTTATAATCTTTTTGACTTGTCATTTTTGTAGTGCATTTTACTGACATCAGTCAAAATGCAGACTTCTCAATGTAGACATCTCCTGTTGGCCAAATAAGCCCAAGCATGTAACCCCAAGGTAAGGATAGCAGCCCTCAAATCTAAAAATAGGTTGTGCCTATATTTATGTGGTGAATGCATAATCAGAGTCATAAAATACGCATTTTGGATCAAATGTTCAGCAATGTCACTACTCTTTTTCTTCTTTTTCTTCTATCAAAACCTCTTGGCACCTGGTATTAAACTCAGTGCTTGCTTTGGCTTTGTGCTGGGAAATCTCTTGGATGCTAGGCAGGTTCAGAGCTGGGATTTGCAAATTCTGAGTGTTTTCCCCCCTCACCTCCTACTCACAAAACAGCTCTGTCGGTGCAACTTTATGGTTTTGGAATATGGCTGATGCCCTAGGTACAGCAGTTGACAGATACTTCACAATCAAAGTGTTTAATGGTAGGAGGTGATAAAGGAAAAAAAAAATAGAGTCGTGTGGAGAAACAAGGAGAAAAGAAACAAGGTAAGGGTAGTAACAAATTACTTGACTTTTTGTTACCTAAACCAGAAGTTGTCACTGGCGAGGGTAGAGTTCGGGACTATGATGCTGTAGCAGCAGAATGTTGGAGAGAGGATGTATATAATGAACCGGTTTAACAAAAAGGTGCCTGATGTAACCGGGGAACGGAACTTGCACTGTGCCACTGCTCAGGCATAAAAGTGATTGACAGAAGGCCCCCATGCAAGGATTAAAATCCTGTCTCCACCAGTGTGAAAAATTATGGTTTCAACTGCAAAAAGAGGTAAACCTTGGAATGAATTAGCATGTCTGTAGCACTGAGTGGCATCTGGAACTGAATGGCTGGGTTCAATCATTCAGTAGTGATTAATGAGACTCATTGCTTAGGTTATACATCCCTTAAAAATTAAAAGGAATAATTTAAAACTGGATGCAAAGCAGAAAGAAGGCACCATTGTGACTACTTGAATACAGAAGGTAGAATAAAGTCTTTCCTACCTTTTGATACCAGGAGAAATCTGTTAAGTGCTGCTGTTAAGTTTATAAACTAAGAAATTAACTTCTGAACAATTGTTCTGAGGAACATTTTGTGTATACAACAGACAGAGCCTTGAAATGGGAAGGAGCGTGCAGGATGGAATTTTGCTTCTGGTGAGTACTTTGCTGCTTAGAAAACTTCAGAAAATAATTATTTCTATTTTCTCTTTCACTCATGAGTGTTAATCTGTGTTGCCTGTAGGGAAAGCAAAATATTGAAACACATAAAGTGAAACAAGATTAGAGACACACAGAGTACTTATTTTAACTTTTCTTGAGCATGATTCTGGCAGTTACTGAGCTGAATGGTAATGTAGCTTGGTATCATGTCAGGAATAATGTTTGAAATGTTCAAAGGCTGTCATTCTGTAGGAGGGTTATAGTACTGATATAAATACACTTCTGTTTACTTTCAAGTTTTTAGTGGAGGGAATAGAGAAACCAATGAAGTATGTGTTTGAATGTTTATTTTTTTAGAACTGTAAAAAGAAACAGTGGCATCATTTGTGATGCTGTTGCTTAAAATGCTTGACCTTTCTGCAGCCAATTCATAGGGGTAGAAAATAAAAGGGAGCTAGGCCCTTCTAGAATAAGACATTATCCCTCTGGGGCTTATTGCTGCAAATACTAAAATAGATTTCAGCCTTAATCATTACCAGCTAGGGGCTGAGGTTCCCTAAACTGCATTACTGAAAAATTTCTGCTCACAACATTTTTTGGCTTCTGGATTGCCAGTTTTCCTACTTGTTTAATGTCTGTCTTGGTTTTCTTTCTTTTTCTTTGGGGGTGTGTGGTGGTGGTGGTGGTGGTGTGTTGTGGTGTGTCCAGCAGAAAGCAAGGAAGTCACACTTTTTAAAGCTAAATGGTTGTTTCTTTGCCATCCATACATTTATGTGGTAGCCATTACCATGATGTGGAATGAGACTATTTAATTCCTTCCCACTCACCCACCCAATACTCCATATCAGATGGGGATTTTTTTTTTCCCAGCTTTTGCTGGGACAGCCAAGCTAGCAAGTTTGGAAGATTTAGGTTGACCCTGTGCTTTAGTGTTGTGACCAGAAAGGAGTAAATAATATTTACACAGGCAGATTTTATTTTGTGTTTTTTTTTTCTCTGACTATAAGGATTACTGATACTGTGGACATTTGATTTTGACTGATAACTATGATTTGGGGGGGGGGGGGGGGAAATTCCTATTTAAGTGTCAATGAAGTAAATTGTTATTATTCCAAAAAGACTGGCTTAATGTCTGCACTCAGCTTACAGTGTCTTCAGGACTGATATTTCTGTCTTTGACAGGAATTTACATTTTATTTTACTTCAACTTACAGAAATACATTTACATTTTGTTTGCCTGTTACCTTATTATGGGAAGGAGAGCAACCACCTCACAGCTAAAACTTCATGGTGACCTACAGTCCAGTACTAATTAGAATTAAACAGAGTTAGTAATTTAACTTGGTCATTTCATCACAATTCCTGTAGGCTTGCAGCTGATCATTTTGAATCTCATAAAATGAAATGTTATTTTACTCACCTTACACAGGTCAAGTAAAAAGCCACATCAAGTTAATGAATCCTTTTCTTTGCATTGAACTGAATGTGGCATTTGTTTTTGTTCTAGCAGACATGAAATCACAGGGTGTTGGCGACAAGTCCATTATTGGCTCTGTGCACTGTTTCTGAGGGCTTTTACTCCACCCAATGCATTATGTGTGCAGACTGTAACGTACTTGTTAAAACTTGCTTTAAAATGAGGATTCCTTTTTTTTTTTTTAAAAGCAGTAATAAGGAGAAAATAAAAATAGCTCCCTGTTCTTTATTAGCGTAAATGAAAGAGAAACAGCAACTCGTTCCTTTTGTGGCCTGAAGAAGAAAAACAAAACCTGGATGAATTCTCAGCCCCTTAAAGTCGAAGGAAGTTTAACTACTGATTTCAGTTTTTTCCTTGTCTTCCAAAGGCCTATGTTGTGTGTCACTTTTCCACTGTGTGATACTACATAGAAAAGCTTAATAGTGGGGAAAAATAGGTGATTAATAATGTCACTTCTAAACTTAAAAAGTGAGGAAAGTTTGAAGCTAATCAAATTCTGCAATTTAGGATCTGTTTTCGTCATTGATTGCAAGGTTGGATTTACTGTGTTGTGTTGGTGCTGTTGGTGTCTTTCCTGTGGTAGTCAGTCATTCCCCTGCTTCCTCAACACCCGAACTGGTTTTGGTTTAGCTTTAGCTTCTCATTTTTACCTGCTTTATTTGATTTTGTTTGCATGTGTAATAGCTTTTCAAAGCATTTTTGGCTTTGAATTTTCCTGTGCTGTATAATACCCTTTTTTCTGTGGTATTTTGCTGGGAATGTGAGAAAAGTATAATACATAAATCTAAGTTTATTTTACATAGTTCTGATTTTTGTAGATAGCAAAAATATTCAACTCTTGCTGTTGCTCAGGTTTGAAAATGAATAGTCTGGTTCCTACTAGCACAATATTTGAAGGGAGCCATAGTATAATGTAAACAAAGTGTTAAGCGCAGATCACTTGTTGAATGAAAGAATGATGCCAGTCATTTAAAGTGATAACAAGCTCATCTGCTTTTAGAACATGCTATTTCTAAACCCCTACTTAATTTCATTTTTTTTTTCCAGAAAGTTTAAAATGAGGGAAAAAATAAAGCCAGACTTTCCTCTGTGACTAGTCTTTTTTTTCCTAAAAGTACCAGGTGTCTGATCAATAGCATGTGCTGGGAAGCATGAATTTAATCTCTGAGGAGACTTTAAATGCACTTATTTTCAGTTTTCATGAGCTACAAGTTGTATGTCTTGTTTTGTTTCCCTTTTCAACAGGGCAATGCTAGGTAGAGTTTTGTTATTTCGATACTGATTTAAGACATAGATACGTACGTATTTTTCTTCAGGCTTTTAAGGGCTCAAGTTTAAGTGGTAGATCATTATTCTACGCATCAAAAGTGAAGGGTGATTAACTCCGTCTGGGTGCATGCAGTGTAATTTTAGAGGCTACAAATGTTGTTACAAGTCAGGTTAAGGTTTAAAGGTGAAAGTTTGGCTGAATTAGTTTTACAGCTTTAAGTTAATGTACGCAAACAAAGAAACTCTTGTTTTCTACCCATTTATGTCTAGTGAGCAAGTAGCTTGTGGTACAGAAAAGAAAATGTGAAGATTGTGTAGTTTGCCATAAAGTTCAAACTACATACTTTTTATTTCAATTTAGAAATCCCTTTAAGTAAACTGAATCAAGTACAACTTTTATTTAGGTTGTTCATCTTCTACATGTAAAGTGAAAGGCTTTAAACTAAGTGATAATGATAAATTAAATGTTAATGGCTTTAAACTATTATTGCTTAACTTTTAACATTAATGCATTTCTGTAGATTTGCTTATATGTCATTAAATAATTTGAAGAACCTGTTGAGATAAAACCCTAATAAAACTCCCCTGGTGTGTTTAAGCTTTCCTTCTAGATAGTTCTAAAGTTGCATTGGTAACTTGGCTTTTCACTCAGTTCTCTGACTTCCTGTATTCCTGAAATTTGAAGTTATACAGAAAGGCTGAAATTTCTTTTAAAGATTAATGAGACAGGTAGGACCTGTCCTTGTCCTCTGTCTGTGCACCACCCACTGCCCCCTTAAAGATTTCTTAAAGAACCAAGCAATTTGGAAGCTTTTTTGAATTTCTGTGATTGATTCAGTTTACATCAGCTGAAAGCTAAATGGTGTGGATTTTTATACTAGTGTAAGAAGCTGTTCAGCTGCGTATGAAGTGATCCAGTCTGATAGCAATTCTGATTGGAAAAGCCAGGGTGTCTAGATGGAATAAAACAAAATGGAAGAGATTAATGGGAATAAAAATAAACAGCTTTTGGTCTCGGTAAATGATACCTTTAAAGCACTGCAGTCTTGTCGAACATAATTAAAGTTGTAAGAACTGGAGTAGGGTGAGTAGGCTCTATTCTCTGAGGTCATGATGGAAATACAGAGGTCAGGGTTTTGCACTTAGTCTTATGTAAACAGTGTCATGCCCTGGTAAGTATAAGAATTGATTTAACAAGGTTAAGCTAATTTACCAAAAAAACCCCCAAAACCCAACAAACACTAAAGGTGGACTCATTTGATATCAAAATTTGAGTACAGTCTCTATATCTTCGTTTAACCAGTTAATGGGGAAGAGTGAAGAGAGAAAAGTGAGAAGTACAGGCTTCTATTTATGCTTGCTTGGGGATGCCTGTTGCTACTGAGTGATTCTGTGGTGTCAGACTTTGTAAAATAACATCTCTGTAGCTTTCCCAGAGCTTAAAATCCACAGGTAGGCACTTGTTCATTTTTGCCTCCAGTTCAAAATGAGACTTCTTAGAACTTTTATTTCTGGTTACTTCTATCGAGTATTATTTTCTTTTGCTGTAGAGCTCATGTGCTTATCCTTCTTGCACTTTTGAATGGTGCTGTGTATCTCCCCAAGTGTATTAAATCTTTATTTAGTTCCAGTGGTTGTGGGGTTTGTTTGGTTTTTCCCTTCATTAGTGGTGTGGATTATGTATTCAGACTTGCATTTATGCATGGTAGAAAAGAAATTGGAGGGTGTGGAAGTATCCTAACAGTTCTCCCTTCTGAATTGCACCAATTTTCTTTCTTTCTCCCTGCCTCATCTCTGACTCTTTGTGTCGAGCCTTCTTTCATTATGGTACTTGCTAGTCAGAAGGAACCACCAGCTCCAGACAGAACACGTCCCTGGCTGTTAGAAGGATGGCTGGCAAAACCCGTAAGAATTCAATTGAAAACAAAGCTCTGTGACTTACACCAGCAAGCACAGGCACCACTCCCTCCCAGAAGTTTCAAAGGCAGTTGCTCAGGCTTTCACACACACTTTGTCTAGTCATCCCCTAGCCCTGAGTGGCTGGGGCTGACCGGTTGGAAATTGCTGGTTGTATAAGATGTCACTTCGTTATCACTGCAGCATAAGGAGGGCTTCAGGCCCTTGGAGAAGAGGAAGACTAACGTTCAGCATAACGATTGTGTGGAAGAAGCACACCGCTGTTCCTGGCTCCAGCTGTCTTTAGGCAGCTCTTCCCTGGTGTGAAATGCTGCTTTAATGTAGGTCAGCTTTAACTGCTGTAAATGAGTGTAGTTCTAGTGAAGTCAATGAGCCGGTGTTAATTTACTTGCTTGAGAATCTGCCCAAGTAGATGAGCAACTTGTCAAACTCAAAGGCAAGTGCTTATCCCACAAGAGAAGTTGAAATCAGGTGTTTTGTATTTGTTTTCCCTCTCTTCTGAGGAAGAAGTTAACATTCCTACATCTTACTGTGTTTATTGCAAGTAGAATTTTATTCACAAATGAAAGTTTATAAACTGTGGCTGTTTTGGAAATAAAGGCATAATAGGTATTTCTTCTCATTCCAGATCCTCTCTTTACTAATAAAATGAGTGGGTGATCTGAGCTTAGTTGAAGAATAGGTGAGATCACAAAACTGTCAGTCATCATTCAGCATGACTGACACAATTAGCAGCTTCTAGGTGGAGGAGGCTGAAGATCACCTTTAGTGGAGACTGCTAACACTTGGTGTGTCCCATTTACAGAATAGAAGCATCATGTATCCCAGGTTTTTTGATGTGTCTAGTGAAAATTAAATAAACTATGTTTTGCCCTGAAAGAGCTGTTGTCTTTAAGATGATGAATTAATTTGGTAATAGATGAATCCCCTTGTGTTCTAGCCAGTCCTCAAAGATTAAAGGGGCTAGGGATGGCTGGACTTACCTCTTAATAGGTAGGCCAGTTATTGCTGTGACTATAGGCCTGACACCAGATACACGAACAGCCCATGTGCTGTAGTTCTGCTGGCATTCAAAAGAAGCAGTAAGGCTCATGAATAGTTTGGTTTATTCTTATGCAACATCTATAGAATCTTTGAGATTGCCAGCGATAAATGCACTATACTGCAGAATGGCTATATAGCTCTACAAACAAAAATGATTGCAATCACAAGCTTAATTTCCTGGGTAGTCACTGTGTGTAGCCAAGGTCACAAATCTTACCAAAAGGCGTCCCTGCTGGGGCTGGGTAAGGAGAACAAACCTGTTGATCTGTCCCTCCAATTTGGTATTGAATTCTCATCCATCCAAGTTAGGTAGAATTTGGGGTAGTATTTACATGCTGTTGTGTCAAGGGTGTATGGGTGGGACTGTGGTCAAGTCACTGTTCCTTGAGCTGTAGCACAGAACATTTCTTGGTATAACTTCTGAGCCGTTGTGCAAAACATTTCTTGCAAAAGTTGAAGAATGGGACCACCTCACTTTGTGTTCCTCCCCAATGCCTTGGCAACACAAACCACTGGATCTTCATGCCGTCCCGTGTCTGCTGTGGTCACCAGGTGTTTAGCAATGTGGGCTTTGCAGTTTTCCACTGTTTTGTGGAACGTGTCCAACACTTCCAACAGGAGCTTACTTTGCTGTGTTATAGTTGGTATTTACCTGACATTTACATAGCAGAAGGAACAGAATATAGACTAGTTATGCCTTTGGTGAGGCTCAGGAGGATGGGTGCTCTGTCCATTCAAAACTACTTCACCAAAGACAGACTTGGATCAGTCTGGTCCCTATAGATGCAAATATCTATTACAGAGAATTGCAAGACTGGTAACACTTAAAATTTTCTATTGTTCAAAGAATAGCTTTACAGACCAAATAAAAATTGTGGCCCTTTTAGCAAGCTAGATGACAAAGCTGGTGATTTCAAAAACCACATCACAGTAACTAAGCCATTAGTTTCCTCATCTAATGTTATCAACTAATGCAGTCTATAAGTCTCAGAGAGGAGTCAGATGCTTTTAGTACTGAACTGTGTGTTACTTAAAAAAGGTGTGCAAGTAAGAGAGAAAGTCTTATCTCTGTAGCATGCTGCATACACATCTATTGTAAGAGTGTGCAGTAAATGAGGAAAGAAAATGCCAGTTGACTGTTTTGGTGGTGGTGGTGTCCTTACAAGTCAGTGCTACCCAGAGACTAGACCCTTCCAACTGATGGGATTATTTGGTTGCCTAGATTTAGTGTTGTTCTAAGTGTTTGCAGGACTGGAGAAATTTATTTTGTTCAGTTTGAATTGCAGCTCTTCAGTGCCCAGTACTTTGGTTCCTCCTGTAAGCAAATGTATTGGAGTTTCATACATGACGTGTTTTGTATACCAATTGCTCTGCATTTACACTAGATGCAGCCACATAAAATGTTTTTGTGATCAAATAGCTCCAGGAATAAGGCAATATTTTACTTTTTGAACATTCACAATCATGTAATCAGGGAAGCTTTGCAATAAGCAAAAGAATTACCATACGCAGAATACTACCTCTTGTATCAGACCAAGAGTATGTGGAGCTTTGCTCCTTTCACACATCCACAGGCACTTCAGATGAAATGTTTAGACTGGAATGTGTTCAGGATATTTTCAAATGGTAGCAGGTATCATCACATTGAGGTTTTTTTGTGAATGGTTGATAATCCCAGGCAGAAGGCATGGTTGAAATGTGGTTGATTCTGTAAGACTAGTTGCCATTTGTAGCTGGGACTCATAAGAGGATCTTTGAATCATTGGATGTTTCATGTACCAACTGTATGACTTCAGGGGATGTAAAGAAAGACATAGCGAAATACAAAGAAGGATCCCTCAATATTTCTTTTTACTGGATCCGTAATGTGCTTTGTAGGAAAACTGAGGATCATATGTGGTTTTGTGTTTAGGGTAACCTAAGCACAGTTTCTCCTCTTAAATTCTCAAGGGTTGCAAACATCTGAGATAAGTCAGGTCTCTATCACATTTGTCTGTGGTGAGCAGGCATACTCCAGCACAGGTACCTATTTTGTTCAGCATCACCCTCACAGCATAGGAATTCTCTTGCCTTCTGTACATCAGCTGGACAGCAGCAGTGGCAGTCCAAAGGTCTGCCCTGAACTGTGTGCCTGCTGATTAGGAAGTAATTTTCTAGGTCCAGGTCAGTGGGGATTTGAAGGCACTTGTGTGTCAGCAGATTGAGAAGCAGCAAGCATGATAGTAAGGGTGATGGAGATGGAGGGTTAGACACCTATAGGCTGTCAGCAACATGGGAGCTCTGCTAATTATTCAGAAACAGGCCTTGTATGCAGGACTTCTCAGCAGTTCCTTCCTGATTTCAGATTCCTTAGCACTGATAGTGTTGTGGGAGATTGCAAGAGAAGATTTCTTAGTTAGACATGGTTGTGTGGTTGCTCTGTCATTTAATGCATTGCTCAGTTTCTTCTTTTTTTAAACAGTCTATCCAGACGTCTTGCTTGCCCTGCCCTGCTTATAGGGATTTATTTTAATTACAGCTTGAGTTAATTTTTCTTTGAACATGTTAAGGTATGTCTCTAAAATACATATGCATTTTTTTAAAGTCAGATATTATATAATGTATCTGGTATGTTTTGGAATGTGCATAGTTCCCTGGCAACTGTTAAGCAAAATTGTGCCTTTAAGTATGCTGTAGTGTAGGAAATTATTATTTTACTCTTAAGTTACATAGTGAGTTAATTTAAAAAAAAAAATATTAAGTAATACCATTGGGGATAAAGTAGGATCAAAAGCCATTTCTATTTAAGAAATTGGGCTAAATATTGTCAGTGTTAATACTGCAGTTTTGCTAATATTTGTACCCAGTGAAATGACTTGTCAGTCTTGGGGGCTAATACCTGCTTTTTGGGCAGGTGTTAGACCAGGCTCTTTCCCCCTAAACTCTGTTTTCTATGTCATTACTGACCAAGTCAGAATAGTAGAGGCCTATTCATATCTGGGGGTGAATTAAACTAAAGGAAGAAGTGTTTCCACAATTTGGTTGTGAAAAGTGTCAGAAGGTGTGCAGGTGTGCACACACCCCTGAAAGATTGTGAGTAAAGCTCAGTATTCATGGATATGGCTCAGCTTCAGAGATTAATATATCTGGCTTGTAAGTATATAGACTTAATATTAGATAAGTGAGCAAAAATTCTGGGGAAAATATGAACATAAATTGGAGTTTCTTTCTGAATTGGAACCTGATTAGGGAATCAAAATCTTTAAATAGCTTGTTTTGGAAACTGTACATTTCAACAGCTATTCAGTTCATGTATTCACCGCTTCTTGCTAGTGTGTTAATGTGCAGATCTGTAATGTAAGCACACTGTATGTTTTATTTAGCTGGAATCTAGAAAGATTAAGTAAGCAGGATTTTTCTTCGGTTTTGTTTCACGTTGACTGAGAAAAGATGCTTTTAGTGGGCTCATTTGGTTTGACCTAGTGTAAATGGCCACCTGTTCCTGCAATGGCAAAGTCTAACTTCAGGTTCAGGTTGGTTTTGTGTTGTTTTTTGTGGTTGGGTTGTGTTGTGGTTTGGGTTTTTTGGTTGGTTTTTGTTTGTTTGTTTGTTTTAAATGGGATTAAGAAATCACTAATTAGGACACCATGAAAGCCAGAGAGGAGGATCACAGCACCCAACCATCAGAAGCAATAGCAGTCTGGGAAGTATTCAGTAGTTGAGCTAATTAATGCCTCTGCGTTAGGCTGTTGATATATTGGCCAACTTTAATTATGTGCATTCAATAAAAAGTAGGTGCAACTCGAGTTGTATTTGTTTTTTAAGGAAATATTTCTGGCATGAATAAAATTGATAGAAAGTCTGAAGAACAAGATTTATTAAAATAGCTACATATTGGCTTTTGACATCATATTTTACCTTTCTGGGTGTAGCCTTGGAACAAGACTGCATTCAACAACGTGAAGGGAAAATTACAAAGTGTATCCAATATTATCTTGCCATCATAAGGAAGTGGTTTAAGTCTCACAGTTGGAGGAATGTTGTGTTAGGGATAAATATTTTATATATCCTTTAACAATGAAGCACTAGTTTCGTTTGTTGTTTTTTTTGTGTATGTATGTACATTTGAATCTGACTCGGTGTTTAAAATAAAAATTGATAGAATTCTTTATGCTCACTGCATCTATCACCTGTCATAGATTATTGAGAAGTATTGGATGTTCACTTCACTTAATTTTCCCTGCTGGTGTGTATTATATGGAACTCTACTGACATTCGATTGTTGAAATGTTACAAGTACTCTTCCTGTGATAAGGTTCAGTTGCTTTAAGGTAGAGTTGGGAATATCAGTCAGTTTTGTTTGTCCATGGTAGAGCTAGCAAGAAGTTAGCTTTACCATAGGCAGAAGTATTACTAATGACAAAAATTACTGCTTGTTTTTTACGTATCAGTTTTTGTTACTACCTTATTATTTTGGAATTGTACAGGAAGTGTCACACCTGCTTGAAATGTGTTAGTATTAATCATGTAACTTTTAGTAAAATATTTGTGAATGAAGTCTACAACATTAGACGTTTTCTCAACATAATTAAAAAGAAGGCATTTTTCAATTTGAGCAGCAGCAGGAAGAGGATTCTCTAGGTTATATTCAGGAACATTTTTTTTTCTCTCATTGGATTGAGATATCCTCACCACAGTGATAAAATCTTAACTATTTTAATTATATTTTTTCATCTTTTTCCACTTTGAACAGTCTTAAGGAGTAAACCTTGTAAGCAGAGATTATATTAGTTTCTGAAGATAAGCTTTCTATCTTCCTTGCTTTCTAGGGTATAAAAACAATTTGTCATGGGAGTAGACTTCAAAGTTAAGTCTGTAAATTTGATGAATAAAATCATGCAAAAATCATTAAGTACTTGTTAGAGCAATCAAGACAGAGGTTCCACATGGCAAATGGTTTTGGTGCACTCATTCCCAAATCCAGTTCTCTCAATTCTGACACTTACTGAAATACAAGTAACATGACTAATCTAGTATAATATGAGTTTTCAGTTCCAACAAAATTCAGGGTAGATAGCTGAAGTTTTATAGTATTTTTTAACAGGTACATAAATAGCCAGTTATTGGTTGGTTGTCAGTTTCAGGTCCTTCATAAGTTTTAGCTTTCTTTGTATTGTATTGGTTTTTTATCATTGATTTTTTTTTTTTTTTTTTTGATAGTTGAATACAGATGCTCGTGACAGAGTCTTGGACAGTTTTCTTCACTTACATCTTCCTTTCTTTTCTCCAAAGGCTTTTTATACCAAGGAAATGAATCCTACTGAATTATTTTGGTGTATCCTGAGCATAAACATATATTGCTCTTCATACATTTAAGTAGCACAGTTTACTAGATAATAAGGAATGTTTCTTAAAGATAATAGTAATTATGTTGCTTACTACTTTGGTGTCATTCTGTTCTAGCTATGGAGCACTGAATTATTATTATTGGATCATTAAATTCCAAACTCAAAGACAATTCATTGTCCTAGATAAAGTGTCTATTTCTTCCTTCCAAAATCTTTGTCTTCCTTCAAATTCCTTCTCTGAGGTAGGTGAAAGGATTAACCTGTTCTTCCAGATCACAAACTGCCATATTTTATATTCAGGATACCTACTTACTGAGTTTGAAATAGATTCATCATTGCATAACATACAAATATTAATCTGTCATGATCTTTTTTCCCCCCCCAGGACATTCATCCTTCTCATGAATAGCCAATCGTTTTGACAATTTTCAGCAACTCCTTTTAGACAGGCCTTTAATCCTCACCTACTGCCTGTCTCCATCAAAATACAAGTTCAGGCATGCTGGAGAAGGGGGGAATGTTTTTTCTGAGAAAATATTAGTCCTTAAAAAATGAAGTGTCTTAGGGTGTTACTAAAATAAGGAAGCTTATATATAATTATAAAAAAAAGGGTATGATCTTTCACGTGTGTATTTAAACAGCTTGTTTTAATTTGGGAAGCTTCAAAGAGGAAAATTTTGTTTATAAAATGTATTTTCTGTTCCATTAGAATAGAAAATGCCATTTTAAAAATATATAACGACAAACAATTTATTGCCCTTCCCATCCGCATTTCTAAGAATTTTTGTTTTATTCCTTCTACATCTGTTGAGACACTAATTGGAACATCACTATGGTAATGCTAGTTTCCTTAGGAAATGCCACTCTTCCCCTTGAATCTACACCCTCTTCTCTTGTCTTTCTACCTTGTTTGACTCTGCTATGTGAACAGGACACACTGTTCCTATTCTCTTTCTGTAAAGGAAGTGCTGGTCCACAGCATAAAACTCTGAATTTAAATTTTACTGGTTTTAAAACATAGTGGTTACTGGTCAGTATTGCTCTAGCCTTTTATATAAACAGCATTAAATGCCAGGAGCTGCCGCCTTTTTTTTTTTTTTGTCTCTGCCAGGTTGTGGTACTCAGTAGAAAGCATTTTATTTTTCAAGTAAAGATAGTTGACTCAAAAAAAAAAAAAGTCTTGGAATTTTGGAATTAAGTTTTATAAGATGAATGATTAAAGTCACAGTGTAGTATCTTACAAATTGTTTCCAGCGTTAGTCTTAAATACAGAATGACAAGTGGTTTCCACCTTTTTTGGATTAAGATACTATGTAAATGCAAAAAAAGTCTTATACATTACTATATATACACCATTAGAAGTAAATTTAATGGAAAATACTGTAAAGGTGATGATGGTTCCACATTATCCATATGGTTCTATCATGTGCAACTATGAACCTCTTAAAACAGCCTCATGTGGGGTGTTGTGGCTTGCAGATTACAGTTTATGATCCATCTTCAAGGGAAGACCAAAAATGGGCTTATTTTCTAGTCACAGATAGTAGCGGAAAGGACTTTTGGAATTTTGTGTCATTGATACTTTACATATTTCTATTTTCTCCATATATAAGTATTGTTTGGTCAGACTTAGATCTTATAAGCAGGCTAAGGTCTTGCTGATTTCCTTAATCTGAACATGATGGTGTATTCACGTCTGGGAGCTATTGCCTGTCTTCAAGGATTCTTTCAGACATGCTCTCCCTTTAGCACACTAACAAAGAGGGAAAAAGTTCTTGAAGATACGTTTGCCATGCCAGTGGAGGCATAATTATAACCAATGAATCTTTTATAATTAAACCAGCAACTGTATGACTCAGATTTCGTGCTAAGCAGGTGGAATGCTTTGTTGTGGGTAGTTAAATTACAATTCTTCTGCTCTTAGACCTTAACTATTTTCCAAGGAATTTTCCCACCATATGCATTACATGTGATAAGACCAACCTTGTCTTTGTGTGGCTTATGCATTCCTTTTTACATGGGTAAAAAACAAGATTATTGGAACTACATGACTGTCCTCTCTGAGGATAGATGTTCTGTGTTAAGCATCTGCCTCTATGTTAAAAGAACAGGATTCAGCTATTGCTTCTTTCAGTTAAATTTCTTACTGGAGAAATAAAGTAGGACAGTGGGGATAGTCTTCAACTTTGTGAATGTTTTAACTTTTTCTGAGAAATAAAAGTGAATCTTTGAGCTCCTTGCCACCAAAAGGGCTGTTTAATGTTATTGCTACAGCTTATTTTAATTAGTGAACCAACAATGAGGAAGAGAGTAATCCTAGGAATATGTATGTTTAAAATTAATTTCTAATAGAGTGATGATATTATACTTGTTGAACTTAGCCAGGTGGATGCCATGTGATTGCTAATACAGGATTCTGCATAGATACAAAGTTGACTTTGTTCCTAATGCATTTATCAATCCTATCAAATTCTAGCTATCTCTAACCTATTGGGTCCTATGAAAATACATCGTGTTACAAGGGTAATATTTTAATTCCAAAATCTGGTTTTTATTTTTGGTGTTGGTTTTTTCCCCTGCAAAAGACTTCCTCTCAGTAGAAGCTAATCAAGTTGGTTTCAGGGTTTGTGAAGAATTCTAAATTCATGTGTTTTCGTTTAAGAATGCCTTAAGAATGCCTCATATCTGTGGCATCAAACATTTTTGGACCAACATTTAAACCAGATACATTTAAAATTAGAGCATTAAGACTTAAGAGTTGATTACTTAAAATGTTAGATCACGTTAGTAGGAAGTAGACACCCTGCAGTAGGGGAGGGTGGAGCATGAACAGCCATGACTTCCAATTTTAAATGGTATATCAGTGAGAAGACAGCACTATGTGTCATCAGTTCCTATAAGAAAGCAAAAGCAAAGATGCAGAAGGACTTTGACAGGAAAGCCATTAGGTCTGAGCTTTTCACCTGTTCACATGAGAGTCCCACGTGGGGTTTTGGTTTAAGTCCATGTCTACTACTGTAGTCTGTAAAACTGCAGCAGAAACTGCAAACTCAAACATGAACAGTAGTGAGTTTTGCATGATACGTGGGAAAAAGTGTCATGTATTGGGAAGTTGAATTAACTTCCTAACGTACTTCTCTTGTGTTGATACTGAGTTTTTAAGTGACATTTTACAAACCCCATTACCATACTGCTGCTGCCAAAGTGACTAATAGACAGATCTATTGACACCATCTGTCTGAGGAATCCACAGTCGCTCTTTTGTAGTCTGGTTTAGTTTTCAATTGAAAATCATTCTTTATAGGAGGAATTATTTCGGTGTTCCTCTTTTCTTTCTCTTCTGCTCCGTTTCCCCTCCCAGGGATCTTCAGGGGTGATTCATACTGGAATTTCCCACAGCTTTCCCCCTGCCACCCCCGCCCTGACTTCCTTTTGCACATCCAGTACATTTCTCTGTTGATTCTCCAGTATTATATGATATGTTGGCACAGAATAGAGGCTGTAGGGCAATCTGGACAGAAATAAAACATGAGTAGCTCATTTTGCAGATAATTCTCTTAAATCGTTTTGTTCTTTTGGAAACTATTTGATGTATATAGATAATGTTTTTAGAACTGAACTTGATGGTGCATTAACCAGTTTTAATAGTGTGTCTTCTGGAATGCTTCTGTTTGGTGATAGAAATACCTATTTCTGCTGGGGGAGTTAAATTGTACTTAATACTTAGAATATTCATTTCTTTAAAAATTATTCTAGATGAGTAGTATGAGGATGTTTGGGAGGAGGAAAGCACGCATAGGTTGATACGCAGTGTTCCAGTAGTAACTAATGCTGCTCAGTCTTGCCATTTGTGGTTGGCAGAAGAGCATGATGCTCCAGGCAAATTTTGTTGCTAATGGTGATGATTTAGAGGGACAATTATATACATTTATATTAAAATGTAGATTTCTGTAAAGAAGATGTTCTGAAGCATGGTGGAGGTTTAGCTTATAGCTCACTGATCCATGAAGCGAAAGTAGTAAGGCCAGTCTCTAGAGCAATAGGGATTGCTTGTGCTTGCTGAAAGTTCTAGCAAGTCAAAGCAAAATTTGTAGTTTGTAAATGAGGACCTAGTCAAGATAGGAGAATAGCTTTATCATGAGTTGAGCTGAGGAGATTTTTTTAAAATTAAAAAAAAAAAAAAAAGGCAAAAGAACCTTAGGTAAAGATCCAAGTTGGGCCAACTGAGGAATGACAGTGAGCTGATGATGCCATTGCAACTGCTAGTGATTCTGGGAATGGGAGCTAACTTCTCTCAGGTAATGACTTGAGGTTTAAGTGTTCATAATGAACAAGTTTCTTCTCTTCAGCTGATGCGTGTTTCTTATTTTTGTAATGCTTAACTTGAGTTAATGTTAAACAATCAGAGTCTTTAAGTTATAAAGGCAATACTAATGTTGTAGGTACTTTCTCAATTGAGCTGAGCCACCTGACCCATGTAATTTAATGGTATTTAGAAATCTTTTATGAAAAATGGATGGGTCACAGCTCTCAGGCACTGCATTTGGTTCTGCAGACCTGGGCAGGTCCTGTAACAGTTATGCTGGGAGCCTTTTGGGGAGGAAGAGAAAAACTGTGATTTTTTTAAAAAACATAAAGATTTAGTATAATGAATAAAAATCTATTTTTTGAATAACTTACAAATCTGTAGCATGAGGGAGCTAATGCTTTGTGGGGGAAAAAACAAAATTTGTTTTGGTTTATAGAAGGGTGTTGCTTTTCTTTTTAGTCTTGCATTCAGTTGTTTAGTTGTTTCAAGAGTACTCCTGCTCTTTAAAAATGGCTTTGCGGTGTTCAGTCGTCACTTCTGCTGAGACCTGATCACAAGCAAAAGTGATCCAACAGTGGCTGCATCAAACATACTGAAAAGCTTACAGCCTCAAGCCCACAGAAGGGAATGGAATGTTTGACAATTTAATAAATTAATAGTGTAATAATAAGTAACATTATCTTCAACATCACATTGTATTACTTTGGTTGCAATATAACTTTGAACTTTATGTTTAAAATACAACTTAGACTTCTGTCAGTATTATATAGATTTTTTTATAAAATATGCATAGTCATTTGACAAGTTCAACCACATTTTCTTTCAGACTTCTTGTCTTCATTTATTTCTCCTTCATGAAATGGTGTCTTGAACATATCTTCATATGCAAGACAGAAAAATCTGTCATCTGTATGCTGCAATTTGACCTTAAAAATAGAAAAGGAGGATGTACAAACAACATATTAGGGATTTTTAAAGGATTCCCTGTCGTGAATACGTATCTGTTCTTTTTTAGCTGTGTGAAGAAATCTTGCATCTTGAGAATAGTACCTCATTTTGTAAAACTATAATGCCATCCTATTAAAATTTGATGGAAAGCTCAACTTAAAAACATAATTACTTGGAGGAAATGGCAAGGCAGCTTTACTTTTTTAACTAAGTTATGTTTTATTTTAATAATGTTTACTTTTATAGAATTCTTAAGTTGTATGGATTAATATTTGATTCCAGTAGTTTCTGCTCAAGTATGGTTACATTGTCTGCATAATTTTTTAAGGAAATTTTTTTGTTTTGTTTTGTTTTTTTACACAGCACTCAGTTCAGGAGGGATACCAGTTACGTCAAATGTTTGATGATTCCTATTTTCAGTTGCTGGAATTTGCGTTTTCCTTTCCCCCAGTGCTGGTTTTGGCTGGGATAGAGTTAAATTTCTTCATAGTAGCTATCATGGGCTATGTGCTGAAAACAGCGTCGATAAACACAGGGATGTTTTAGTTACTGCTGAGCAGTTCTTACAGAGTGCCAAGGCCTTTCTGCTTCTCACCCCACCCCAGCAGCGAGTGAGCCGGGGGTGCACAAGAAGTTGGGAGGGGACACAGTTGGCACAGCTGACCCCAACTGGCCAAAGGGGTATTCCATACCATATGGCATAATGCTCAGCATGTGAAGCTGGGGGAAGAAGGAAAGGGGGATGTTCAGAGTTAGAGTGTTTGTTTTCCCAAGTCACTGTTAGATGGGATGGAGCCCTGCTTTCCTGGAGATGGCTGAACACCTGCCTGCTGGTGGGAAGTAATGAATCAATCCCTTGGTTTGCTTTGCTTGCGCATGTGGCTTTTGCTTTACCTATTATAATGTCTCTATCTCAACGCATGGGTTTTCTCACTTTTACTCTTCTGATTTTTGTCTGCTGTCCCACCATGGGTAGGGGAGTGAGGAAGCAGCTGCATGGGACTTAGTTGCTGGCTGGGTTTAAACTGTGACACAACCACCCCCCAGCCCCCCACCCCCTGATGAAATAATCCTGAGGATTAGATTCCTTTTTCCAGGATGGGAATGTCAGTTCCTCTGGGTTATTGTCTCAAGTAGTGTACTGTCTTATCTACACTGGAAGCAATGCACTATTTACCACTACAATTTTGTCTAACCCTGCTGATTTTTTTTTTTTTTTTTTTTTTTTTTCCCTCCAGTAGTTATTAGTAGACTTCTGTCTTGGTGGAGAGCCAGCATGCTGTAGAGTGAGTGATAGCTATTCATAGGGAAGGGAGTCATCTTAATGGGGGAGAGGGGTGGATTGTACATTAGTGGAGGAGAGCAAGTAGATTGTTGGATGGAGAGGGAGCAGGGACTACAATGAGCAATACTAATAAGTGTGCCAGGCTTTAGGCACTTGCATTCACAGCAGGTTTTGTAGAGATGGTCTCTTTAGCATTATTTGTCTTTTTACTTCACATCCCCTGCTAATTCATTCTTGTCATTGTTGAGAGCTTTTAAAGTAAAAGTAATGATTTTTAGTAATTCATTCTGGGCTTTAAGATAGCATTAACAGGAAAATGGGGACTTTTCCTCCTGAAGTATACCAGGAAAGGCTTTTTTCAAGGTCAGGGATGATCTCTACTATAGCTTGATTCTGCATATTTATATGAGTATTACTTTTGCAATTAATCGTGGAGGATATTTACTTAAACTAGGATGGAAGATATTTTGGGGATCTGTTGTTTTCCTTTAGAACAGTGGTTAAGATTGTGTTTTGTTTTAGAGTTGGATTTATGGGGAGGTAAGAGAGAGACTGTAGTTTGTGTTGGCCCAACAAACTCCTGTGACACAGAAGAAAATAATCTAGTTAAGGAGTGTAATTAAGTGAGGCTGAAGAACTGCAATTCTGTGTTTGTTTTTTTTGTTACAGGTAGAATTTCAGAGAATTGTAAGCTGATATTTTGTCAAGGTCAAGGAAAGAGAGATCTCTTGCATTTAGTAAATGAGGACTAGAAAACTATATTTCATATCTCAGTTTCCTTTAGCCAATCTTGTTTGAAGATTAGCCCTATTAGGCTATAAGAAGGATGGGATGAGATACTTGAGATACAGTGTTTACTTAAATACATGTGCAGCACACTTGATGTATAGCTTCCTGTTTCATAGTTTATTGCTTCTAGTCATCATCACACAATATTATGTTCTTAGAGGCTGACCAGTGAAACCTGTGTGAATGTTGGTAGATGCTCGCTGAGGTAACCCATTTGTTTTGGCATGTATGTAGGCATACTCTTATTAGAGTAAAGTTCTATGGTCAAGAGATCTAAAAAACAAGCAAAAACCTACACTCTTTTCTTGGCAGTATATGAAGTTTTCTAGTTTTCTAATCAGATTTAAGGATTTAGGCACTTAAATCCCATTGAAATACACTGGGACTTAACTACTTCGTAGAACCTTTTTATTACCTAAATTCATAAATTGATGATATCAGAATAGGTCTGTGAGCAACTTTATTCTAATTTCTTGAGAAAATAGTACTTTTAATATGATTACAAAGGCCCAGACAATGATGACAATTACTTTAATTGGTAAGAACAGACATGTTGAGGGTCTGCTGCATTTTTAAGTGCATTTCGAGACCTTTAGAGAGGCCGTGTGTGTAAAGTATATAGAATGACAGCTTGAATGTGTATTATTTAGTATATCCAGCTTATGTCATTAGATGAAAAGACTTAAATAAATGCTGTGTGGGTTTTTTCTAGTTTTGGGGTGCTCTCGTCTCACGTAAAAAAAGTCTTTTGTTTGATTTTTTTTTTTAAATATTTTTTTGTACATGATTTGGAACCCAGTCACCTCTCTGATATGTTTTGCAGAGTAACTTAGGAACTCTTGTTTGTTTCAACATTTTATTCTATGCTCTCAGTTTATCTCCCAAGTAAGATGTTCTTCCATTTTACAGGGTTTTAGTAGCTAAGCATTTGTACAAAAATTGGTCTCTGTTCATGTAAATAATACAAGGTCAAAGCTCCATTAGCTGAGCTTCAACCCAATCCCCATGCCTTTCTTCATCAGTTAACAGATGACTTTCTGGAGAATTACGAATACAAATATTTGAACTTTCTTGTCTCATTGATAATGCTGCATGGTCAATTAAGAACTAATACAGCAACTACATGAAAAATGGTCTTTTTTAAACAAGAGAAAGGCAGAAGTTTTATTTTCATTCTTGAAGCTGTGTATCCTGACATAAGAAGTTTTCAACTTTGGCTCAGAATTTTCTGTCTTTTTAAATAGAAATCTGTCTTGAGTGGACTTCTGTAACATTGTTGCTAATTCATCAGCTTTTCTTTTTTAACCAAAACCCATATTGTTTTTAAAAGTGGTATGGTATCTTGCTATTTTGGGAAAGCCTGCTTAATATGCCAAATATCTTTGCACAGGGAATAAAGCTACTTAACAAAGCAGTCGTGAATCGTAATGTTGACTTGTAAGAACAATTGTTTGATTGCACAGATTACAATTATGTTGTTTGATTTTTACCAATAATTAAATACCAATATTAAAAGGAAAAGAAAAAACCCCAACATGTTTACTGTTCAGTAGTTAAGCTTTGTGAATATGTGTTGGCAGCTCAACTTTTTCTGCTGGGACTTGCGATTTCTGGATATTCTGAAAAGTGCTTCTCAATCCTTTTAGTGTTACAACATTGACTAAATTACACTAAAACCATCATGGAACTATCATTTGAGATAAGGGAGATGAAAAATTTCAATCTTTTTGATTAGATTCAACACCTAACATACTGCTTTCAGGTTTCTGGTTTAGTTCTCTATTATTTATAGTAGTATTTAAATAGTGCTAAGCAGATGTTAGTAGATTTGGCTGCTAGCAGCTTCCATGAATGAGTGGATAAGGATCTGCCTCTCTTCTGGAGTTGAAATAAGCACCCAGGACAAAGTTAGGATCCAAAAAGGACTTACCTGCCTGAAGTGGAACAGTGTCTGAACTGCTGTCTGAAACTTAAATCATCTGTCTCCCAACCACGGGGAAGCCTAAATGCTGTCAGACAGGTTTCCCCCCTTCTCAACTTTCTGTGCCTTTCTTCATGCATACTACTCTTCCTATGGTCTTGAGGGCATTCAGTCCACTAACATGTGTTGTAATTGTGTGTCTCAGACCTACCAGATTGGGTTTCATAAACAAGTCATGATTGCTTTCTTCTAAAATTGGTGTTTCAACTGCTTTATGTAAAATTACTCGATAGCCCTTGGTGTGAAGACTTCTCTATTTGCTGATCTTCTCTAATTACTGATACAAGTGGACCTCCTCATCAACTTCCTCAGATTCTTTGCGGAAAAATTATTACTGGGTGGTTTTGAAAGAAAAACCATAAAAACCCTGAAGACACTTGAAGTCTGTGGGCTGCTCATTACAGGTGGAAGGAGGTGACTAATTTACCATTACTAAAGTGGCAATGCGTGAAGAAGCAAGAGATTTGACTTCAGCTTGATTCACATGAAGTAGGCTGATTCTACGTCATTTTCTGATTAGAATGCTAAAAAAAATTACTATTTTATGAGTCATTTTGTCTTTCCTCTGTACTCTGTAGGGGTTATATGGTTATATGTACCTAATAGAATTTTTTTTTTTTTTTTTTTTTACTGCAACGGCCAACCACTTGGTGTTTACATATAATGGTTTCACTTAAGGATATATCCCGGTCCTCACCTTGAGTGGCTTCTCACCACATCACTTTTAAGCTGAAAGAAGAACATATGGTGGAGTGGCACACAGTCTTTGCTGAGAGCTTTGAGCTCTCCTTGAAGCCCAATTAATTTTTTCCCGATGATAAAACATAGGATTTTTGTTCCCTTCTACTAAGTCTTACACCTCAGTTTCTTCTTCACTTATTTTTCATTAGGTTATCATTTTCAGACTTGATGAATTAACTCATTTGCTCTTTTGATGGTAGCGTTTCTCAATGGTGATGGTGTGCTCTGCTGAAACATTTAAGCAGCTGATGCAAATAAAGACTTCCTAGTCTTTCCCTGGTGTTTCATTCCTAACAGTCTTGAAAGTGAGCTGTTCACCACTGTCCTGATGAAGAATCAAATAGTGTCGAATCTGTCCTACGTAGCTTGACTACTTATAATTCACTTCTGTTTATAAAGTCCTGTAGCTATTCCAGTGTGGTGTTCCCAATGCAGATATGCCAGTTTATAAGTACTTGCAGCAATTGCCAAATTATAGAGCAAATTAAGAGTAGAATTCCTATGTAACATGTAGAGGACTAACAATTTGCAGTACAATCTCTCAAGAAAAGACCCATTCAGTTTTAACAGACCTTTTTTTAGCACTGCTTAGCTTTTGCTTTTAATAAAACACTGCAGGAAAATTTCCTGTGTATTTAAAGTAAGAATTTAAAATAAGGACAGATTAATTGTCATTAAAAATTCCTTTAAACTGATACAGGTGGCATAATGCCTACTTATGAGTCATATAATGGTATATTAGAAAATAAAGATTGAGATTAGGGCTCTACCTGTAGAGAAGGCACAACTAATACCTGTTAATCAATTTAGCCCCCTAACCATGCATTTAATTCTCAGCCTTTGCAGAGTGTACCAGTGAGCAGCTGTGAGCCTCAAGGCCTAGTGGTTCTGTCTAATTAGTCCCACTGAAGGCTTGCAGCCTATTCAGGAAGCCTTGATTTAGGTTGAGGGGTTTTGTTTCAAGTAGCTGTTTACATAAAGTGGAAAAGTCCATATATTGCTTGCCTTTTAGCGTTTAGAAACTATGCTGTACTTACATTCATGTCACAGAAAGGTAGTTTAGCCTTGAAAACCCTATTGCAGAAAAGTCTGCTTAAAACCTTGGATAGTCCTTTGCAAGGATGAAAGTAAACAAAACCTCTGGTTCCTTGTATCCACCTCTCAAGTCATGTTTGATAATGTACCTGTCCTGTAACAGAGATGGATGTAGCTACTTGAACAGTGTCAGTTTCTAGTGAGATTAATGTTACGTGTTGGCAGTAAAGGTCCCATCTCTCGGGAGGGATTGAGCAACTCCTGCATGGAGCAGCATGGGAGGAGGGAGAGAGTGAGGCAGGGGGTGGAGGTGGTAATTAAAACTAGGCCACTCTTCATGTTCCTCTGTAATTTATTACAGACTTAGTGAACAGGTACCTTCCATGCATAGTAGGAAGTATGACCATAATCCTGAGTAGTAGAAAAGATACTTCTAGTTGAGATGAAATTAGTTTCTTTATATTAATGTAAGTAACTTTTTTCCTCAACATTTCTACATTCTTGTAAAATTGGAAGAAAACCTCTAATAATATAATCATAACTTTAGAGTTACAGACTGGAGAAAAATATCTTTCCTTTGATGAAGGAGCATACTTAGTTGAATTCTTTGAATCTGGCTGCCTATTTTTTATAGATTGTTGCTACTGCTTTTCTACTTGCATCTCTATACAGGGCTATCTTAACTTGTGAAACAAGCCTTGTGTGGAGAAGTAATCTCCTTTATTAGATCCACTGATAAAGCTGCAAATAAGATGGATAATATTTCCAGGCATACAGATTCCTCTAAGGCTTATTAATTCCTAGCATAACCTATTTTTCTTTGCTGTTTGAACCCCCTCCCCTGTCACATAGTAATTGCTGCTAGAAGTAATAACAATAATGATTCCTTTCCCTTGTTTTCATACAGTTACTCTCTTTAATAATTTTGAGGCTTTGTCATCATTTGCATTTATATGTGTAAACCCCACAAACCTCTACCTGCTTGCCTGTGGTGGTGTTGTATTGTGCATTATAATCTCAAATCATACAGCTCCATTCCTCTTATTTTCAGTTGCTGGTTTTTTTTCTTGTATTCCCTGTGCAGCTCTACAGAACTCTTAAGATCTGTTTGTCTTTCCTTGCTTGTTTCTTATATTCATCTTTTCTACTTTTGACTCAGCCTCAGGGTTCTGTAGCACTGTGCCTTTCTCTTACCTCTCCACTCTCATTCCTTTTTCCATTTTTGACCTCTGAATATTCATCTGTGTTTCTCTAGAAGCACTCTAATCCCTTTACCACAACCCCTTATAATAGTAATTAAAAAGCTAGTTCTTAAACTAGCTATTAAAAAATAATTATAAATTAAAATAATTTAAAAGTATCCAAAATAAAAACGCACTCCTCTTTTCTTTTGATCAACTATATTTTTCTAACTTTTTCTCATACTGTTAATAATGTTCTTCACTCCCTTAAATCTTACCCTCCACAACCATAAGCTACTGTCCTTCTTGAACCCTTTTTTCATTCCATTATAAGTTTTAGTAGACAGGGTCAACAGCATTTTTGTTTATCTGTAAAATTCTCACATTTAGCATGCTATGCAAGGTATAAACATTGTCTTTGTTAATGTTCTGGATATGTCAGAATTCACTTTTAAGGTTGAAAATTGACTGAGGTGGGCTGCATTCATCTAGGGATTTGTTACTAATCCTTTAAAAGGCCATTTCAAATATTTTGTTTTCTTAAAGTATAAATGACTCCAGACAATTATCCTTAAAATTGTGGTTCAGTACTTTTTCTTGAAGTTAATAACTCACCTAAAACCGGTACTGTTTAAATATATTCTTTGAGTGTGCTTATCATAGGACATCTCAAAAGCTTTGTTTTAAATGTTCAAATACATTTCAGGCTGCTGAACACTTAAGCTATTAGCTACAGGTTTTCTGAAGAATTCACTAATAGTCTGTTAACATTTCTTTTTACCTCTTTTAGCAGTAATGACTTGATAAAGTATGCTTTTTCTTTTTCTCCTGTTAATTTTATATATAGAGATGTTAAATATAATTTTCATATTTGAAGACTGAAGTTAGTGTCTACCGAGTGCTTTGAAACTTAGATTTGTTCTGAAACTATTTCCATTGAGTTTTTTCTTTGTTCACAGATTGTGTTGTAGTATAAAATGAGATAGAAACACTAAAAGCCACATTGCTAACTGTATTATATGTAGCTCTGTACAGTATATATACTGTAGAGTCTTTTATGAAGAATGTGTGCTGTTGAGGAAATTGAGAGGATTGTTCAGCAATCTTCTAGAGATTGTGAAGTAAAACTGAAGTCCTTTGTACTTTTCTCAGTTCCATTTATACCCATATGTTTTGTTTGGCAGAGTGTCAAACTGCTGGCTGGGGGAGTGCCTCTCATAGCAGGTACTGTGGTCTGCCTTTCCCTTCACTCTTCCTATGGGTAACATTCAGCTTGTTGGCTGAAACATCTCCCCATGCTCAGCTATGAGATCATGGAGAAATTTCACTGAGCTGCTTGTTTCTGCTTCTCCACTGTGTAAAAGGGTGATGTTTTCTACCACAATCACTTTAACATAGCTCTTACAGTGAATCAGTTTTTCTTCTGTATGGGTCTTACTTTAGTATTTGGGTAACTGAGAAATTTTGCAGTGTGAATTGGTAGAGGAGTATACTGAGCTGAGAAATTCCCTGTGTGGCTCTGTTTCTTGGCATCTTCCAGAGAGCTTTCCTTGTAACATCATTCAGAGCTCAAAGTGTGAGAACTCTAGATGCAAAGATGTAGGTGATCAAGATGACTTAAGGTTTATGCAAGAGTAAATACACAAACCTGATTAATGGAACTTCTCCAGGCCCCGTTTTTAGGAAACTTTATGGTAGCCACTGCAGGATACTGAAGTCTTCGCTGTGGTTGTATTCAAGTTGTTGTACCATTTTCATGACAACCAGAACTGAAATCCAGTTGGGAAGGTATAGGAGTGGCAGAGATGTTGTTTGAAATCTTTGATGATTTTTTGGCAGTCATGCTCTGGGATGGGAAATCAGACCACAGATGATAATGGCAGCATTAATTCTTCATTCCTCGGAGAAGAAAACTCACCGAGTGATAGTCTTCTGGGCCCATACTACTGTACATTTAAGGAAGTCCTGGGACTTGGCTTTCTATGTGTAATGCCATTCATCTGCAGTTGGATTCAACGTTAGCATTGTGAAGTTACACTTTATGCAAAGGAGTAGTCAGAAACAATTGTAAAAGAACTGGGCATGTGGAAGATCTCTGATTTTCAGTTTGAATTTGGAACTGAAGAAACCTTTCAAGAAACAAAAGACAGATCCAGTGGACTTTCTGAGGGACAAGAAATTCAAACACAGTCAAAGGGAAAACATTGTACAGTTGCTCAGAAAAAGATGATTTTGATGGCATTGATAGGTGGAAGTTTATTTTAGGTGAAAGTTTGTTTGCTGTTTTGACATATCTTTCTATTGGTGAAAAATAGTAATAGAAAAATATCTTCAGTCATCATGTAGTGAATGTCATGTCGATTGCTATGCCAGGTAACTTACTCATGGCTTTTTAGTATGCAAATGAGCTGAAATATGTTTTGAGGAGTATGTGATTAATCTGCATTTATATGGGAAGATAAAATATTTCATGAGTTCTCTGAAAATACTGGTTTGGTTCTAGCTTACTGCTGCAAACAGAATCATCTCTCACCGAGTCATTGAGATGTCAGTGTCCAGCAGTACAGTCTGATTTGACTAGCAGTGTTTTTACGAGTTCAGTAGATGTTTAATTTCTAAACTGGTGGGATTGTAGTTCCTTTTTTTCCTCCTCTCAGGAGGGAGGTATTTAGTGCTTTCCCCTGAGAGCATGTTGTCTTTTATGCTTTTCATACTAATGTACTTTATATTTGAATTATGTTTTGGAAGGAGGATGGGGATAGACGGCTTTTAAATAAGTATTTGATGTTGTTTTTTTTAACAACTATTAATTATAAAATATTTTAATTGATACTGATTCTTCCTTATGCAACTAAAACATGACAGTATTGTGTTACTGCTGTAACAACCTGAAATGGAAAATGCCTGGCCTTTTTGTAATTGTCCAGACTTAAGGTTGTAGAAAAAGTCAAACTGATTTAAATGGAGTGAAAGTGTTTTAATCCAAATTTTTAACACATTAAAATAATAACAATAGAAATAAGGAAACTGATCTACTTACTAGTGAATCTTTTTTCCATTGTTGATCTTTTCTAAATTATGAGCACTGAGTAATTAAATTCAAACTTATTTCTGAGCTGACATAACCCTCCTATTAATACCTAACATTCGGATTCACGAAGGCAGCTTTGATATTTCTTTCACCATTGCATCTGAAACAAATTTATAATCATATTAATAAGTATGATTTTGGATAGGTGTTTTGAAGCCTCATATTTCTCTTTAAATCTATTGTAGAAACAAGAATAAATGGCAGTATCAGTTGTATGGGATGTACCAAAATTGGCACAGGCATAAGCCAAGGAATGCTACTGACTGTGGTGTTACAGTTCTGGGCTTCTGTTGTCACAGAGTTGAGAAGCGTTGCCTGATACAGCTGAGAAGAGAAAACGCTTGAGAATTGCTGTTTCTCTGGCTTCCTGAAAGCCCTGTGGAAATGAGGATCCTTTTTCCCTTCTCTCAGCATCTCTTAGACATTTGAACATTCAGTTGATCAGTATCAGATTAGTCTCACACTGAATCTGGAATTGGAAATGAATTAGAAGTTGGTAGTCCTAAGCACGGTAGGACATGGCTTTGAAAAGTCTGGAAGAATGTGGGGTCAACCCATCTGAAATAATATGAAGATAATATGTTTCATTTGTTTTCATGACTAAATGATTTTTAAAAAGAACAACCCAAAAAGCACGTATAGATATCTTTTTTTATGAATGAGTATGATCATCCAGAAGGATGTTTTGTGTTTTATTTGTTGGTCTCTGTAGATAAAACTTTGGAGTACAATAGCCTAGCCTGTAATCACACCACAAATAGGTGAAATCTTTGACACTACAGACAAACCTCAAGGTGAAGTTCAATTTTTTTGTATCACTATGTCTGACATCTGAATTATCAACACAGAATATATAAAAATATATATATATATAACATACAAAATATGCCAGTATATTAATGATAATATTTTATATAATAATATCTGTTAAGTCTTAGGCATTTTCACTAAATTGGCAGTTTATTTGGTTCCTGCAGTGCAGCTAAGAGTTCTCCTTTGGTTTTGGTGCATTGTCTTTGTTTTTCTCCAAGTTCTGTTTTTCTGTCCCAAATGGCAAACCAGTGGTTCACAGCCAAGAAGATACTGTTCCTGTCTGGCATAAAACATGACTGAGGACAAGGATCAAGGATGAACAGGAGAAGAGCCTGACTTTTCTTTGTTTCCTAGTCCTCCCTCCCTCACTGCTCAATAGAAAAACAAGCCCTGGAAATGGCAATTCTTACGTGACTCACAACAGTCTCTGTCTTCACCCTTTCCCATTTCCCGTGTCTGTTTTTGTTTCTTAGGTATGCCGGTGAAGCTGCTGACAACAGATCAGAGCTGTCAGGCCTTCTGTTGTAGGGAACACGATCTCTCAGGGAAGAAAAGGGTGGCAGTAATTGCTCTGAGCTGTCCCAGATCTTCCTCCCGTGTCCCAACTCCTCTGTTTAACCTGTGATCATTTTCAATATCTTTCGGCTGTTATCCACAGAATTATCCAGTTATCATCAAATCCTATCACTTTAATATAGTTCAAGTATCTGTTTCCCTAGTGGTCTTCCAGTCACCTTTACTTCAGCTCTACCTAATACTTAATTCTTTGCCACCTCTTTTCCCCAGCCATCCTTTTTACACTTTGACTGCCGTTCCAGGGTCTGTGCAGCTCTCACAATGTCACGGTCATCTCTGTGTTCCCCCTGTACGTGCCTGACCCCACTGCTTCACTCATCCTGCAGTTTAGTATGATCATCTCCGAGCAGTTTGTCAGTGCCAGGTTGTCACATCCAGACTTCCAAAGATGAGCTTGTCTTCAGATGCATCTCAGCCATTCTCAGTCTTGTTGTTGTACTCTTCTCAGTATCATCCTGCTGTAGAAGACGTTCCCAGTGTTAGTCCAGTCATTTCAAAACCAAAATGAGTAATGAAGTAGGCTTTATTACCATTGTGTTTGACTGTGAATAGAGCGTGGCTGCTCACGGGGTCATAGTTGATTTTACATTATTAATGAAAATACTCCTGCAATTTCAATAATGTTTTCTTTAAGGGAAAATACTATTCCCAAATTACCAGTTTGATGTGGGATATTGTAATTTTCATTGAGTGAGGTTTGATTTCAAAAGTCAGTGCTCTAGATACTGCTATCTCAGACTAGTCCAGTATCTATTCAGAACGAAAAAATAAAACTGAACAGTTTCTTAGCTCTGAACATTACCTCCTACCTGAGGTTTTTTGTAAATGTCAGCCTCTTACATAGCTCCATATAAATGTTATTATTTTTAATTTATATTCTAGCTAATTTAATGAATAACCAGGTCAGGACTTATGCTAACTGCTGGACAAGCCAGTAGCATGTGTTCATGTAACAAAGATTGTCTGTAAAGCTATGTCTCTTGAAAATAAACAGTTTGTTCAAGAGCAGTTTTCGAGGAGTTGTATTTAATTTTTGATTAAGAAACTAAAGCATGACTCTTACTGTTGCCACTTTAAGCTTCTGTGTTAATAGTGATTATTTCAGAGAGCTAGTCTCCCTTAGCATCTCATGGGAAATATGTCTTTAGGTATTAAAACAAAGACTCAGTGTTAATATCTGTGCAATATAGTACCTGCCAATATTTTTTTTTCATTCCCACCAGGCAGAGTATTTAAATAACTATAAGATGCTGTACATCTTTCCAGAAGTCTTTTTGCCTAAAAATTTATGGCTTTTTTTGACCTATTCATGTATGTTCAGAATTACTGCAGAATATGGAACAGAAACAAGCAATTTAAATGAACATGATACATAAATGTGTTTTATTTTTTCTCCCTTGTGTATTTAGCTTATTGCTATAATACTTCGGCTAGTGCCTGTTCAGTTGACCAGGACATGAGTATTGTGGAAATTGAATGTCGGTAGCTTCCAATGTTTGGGTTACATCTTCTCTCAGTATAAGAGCCAGGCACAAGATCAGTCTGGATTTGAGGCATTTTTAGTACAGTAGACATTTAATCTCTTGTTTCGGAGAGACAGATATGGCTTAAAACTCCAGGCTCTCTGTGGTTATTCTGGGTTTTTTTCCCTCCGTAAGTGTACAGTAAATTATTGGTTTCTGACATATCCTGATAGTATGGTAGCCATGACAGAAATGTAATTGTAATTTATGGTGTCTTCGCAACATAAAATACTTTAAGGTTATCTTTCTAAGTGGGAAAAATGTTTTGTGGGTACCTACAACTTAAGTCTAAAAGCCACAGCCCACAAAATTTCTTTTTATGTTTTGTAATTAGACTTTGTATTTAAAGTACAACTTGCTTTACTGCAGAATATCCCTTAGTAACAGAAATAACAAAAAAGGACATGTATTAACAGTTTCATCTCTCATAAGGAACAGAAGCTCCAATAGCAATTAAAGGAGAGAAGCAAAAGGATTCCTTGACATAATGGTGTAAAGAGCAACTTCTTTTTCAGGGAACATGGCAGTGGTTTCCTGGTAGGAATGATCAGTTAGTGTTCAGTGCTTTTCTTTTTAGTTACGTCTTGTTTTTCATTGCATGCTTAGAAAATGAAAGGGAGATGTTACTCTTCGTTGGCAACACGTAGGGGAATTGCAGGTTCTACTGATCCAAAGTGAGAGCCTTGATTGTCACATTTTATGTTATCTAGGTTATTGGAAAGAACTGGACCTATTCCCAGATCAGTATTTGGAATGATTAAACACATCTTAAAATGCATTTCAATAAACCTGTAGTCCTGGGTGGGCATTAATCAACTGATGTAACAGTGCTGGTACATTCCAAATGTTCATTTTTCTCTTTGGTGTACCAATACTGGCTCACTTGCAGGACTGTAACACCTCCGTTGCCTGACATTTTTATTCATAAAGGTGGCATCCTTTTAACGTAGTTACGGAAATGTTCACAGTTCTGACTGTGCAAAGTAATGGCAGGATTTAGGTAAAAAGTGTAGCTATTTTTTTTCTAGACTATATGTTCAATACTTAGTTGTTAGAGATGTGCAGCTGTTGTAAATAAAACTCTCTGTGCAAAGAACTACTTTCTGAGTCCAAAGTGATACAATGACCAATGCTATTCTCAAATCAGTGTTTCAGAAATACCAGTTAAATGCAGTTTTGGCTCTTGTGCTTTATGCCAAAATAGAATTAAAAAATGAAATTTCTGTTCTTACACAGTTGACTATTTTGGGAAAATCCAAATAGGGACAGCATTACTGGCTCCATTAATTACTTCATGTCTTTGGTTACAGAGGAAAGACTGCAACACCCGTAAAGGAAATTTCAAAATAATTGGTTTTTAATATACACTATTCTTGCAGGCTACAAAGCTCAGGAAATCAGATGTTTTATTTAGGCTGAACAAGGGTACTATACAAAGAGTAAGAATATTTAAAAATTGGAGAAGTTGAAAGTGAATGGATAAATTGTGAATCTTACCTGTGCTGTTGTTTTTCCTTGAAAATTATTTTTTGTCTGTGAGAACACATAAACCCAATAGGTTAGGTTAGCTGCCTGTCTTGGGGCAGAAAAGCCACTTTCAGAAAAATACTTTGCTTTTTTCTTTAGTTATTTTTCCCCAGTAACGTGATGTGACATTGCTTTGCAGTGTGTGCTTGAAATAGAATTCAAAGCCTGCTTGCTTCTTAAGTGTGTATGGTTTGGGTCTTCCATGTTCAAAGAGGATGAACTCAAACTAGATTTTAAGACAAGGAGAAGGTGAGCAAATTTTATGAGGGGAAAACCGGATGAGATTAGTTTGAATTCTAATGGCTACAAGAACACAAAATCCAAGAGGATGGTAAAAAACGAACAGGTTGCAGTCTGCATGTGAAAGGGATAAAATCCTAAGAAGTGTGTGGAGAGATCTGAATTAAAGAGGCAGGTCAAGCACAGGAAGAATGAGGTATTTACTACTTGGGAATATGTTTAACCTGAGGATTAGAGAAAGATTTCTAACCACTAGAGCAAGAGAGTTATGGAATATCTTTCCAGTCAACATAAACAAAACCACAAAAAAATTCCCCCCACTTTCTGAAAAGTTTCTGAAAGAGGTTATGTTATACATAGTGGAAACACTGGGGATTTGGGAACATTCTTATGTTCTGATGAAGTATAATTGTTTGCAAGAATCACCTAACACTGATTTTAAGCCTGTGGTTTTGTTTGTTAACATTTTACTAATAACTTTGATGGCAATCAGGCCAGTTACTCAGATCTTATGTAAAGCATTTCAATAAAAGAGAGGACATCTTGCGCTCTGAAAATCAGTGTCAAATGCTGTACTTGTGAGATGGAAAAGAAACAAGGCCGGGTATAGGCACAGTTTGTCATGCAGCATTTTTATAAGACATAGGATAAATTACTATTTAAATACATAGATCTTGGGAAATCACATTTTCCATATCCATCTGAGATGAAATTTAGATAGACTGTAGGTATGGTCTTGATTTTTTAACTGTCTTAGGCGGCATGGTTCAAATCTGAGGCACTTTGTTCCAGTAGCATGTAACTTCTTTGTTTTCCCCCTAAAGGAGAAGAGCACAGTGTTTGTACCCCTGATATCAGCAGCTTTCCCATTTAAACACATTCCCTACTGTTTTTCAATACATTACGTTCGTGTATGCTACCGACAGGCAGTTTTAAGGTGGGAATAAAGGCAAATCTTGCCTCTACGAGTTTAGCATTCATCTAATGGTAGCTTTCTTTGAACCTTCACATCTGTTTATTTCAGTGTTTGAATTCTTGTAAAAATAGTTGTGGCACAGTCCAAGAAACTGGAAACATGATTTCATGTAATTGTTCTTTTAAGAAGCAGCATGAAATAATTAGTATGGCATACTTTAATTGGGGCATCATGTTGATTTTTTATGAATTATAATAAAAGCAGAGAACACAACTTGGTTCGTCGCTGTAACCCAGTGCTGTCACCTTTGGGGGAAAGAAAAAGCAGCTCTGCTTGTATATTTAATGGCAGATCCAGCATGTAATAGGTGTTCTGCTTCTATTTTTTTTACCAAATGTCCCCTTGGGAAAGATTTTTGACAGGAAAATTACAGGATTGGTGCCCACTGTAAGATTTATGTTGATAATTGAAGCTGCTTCTTCTCAATAAAATGTAAATGCAGCTTAAATAACTAGGCTAAAAGGAGAGCAAGATTTTTAAAAATAAAAATGTGTAGATATGTAGAGAGGTTATAGCTTGGTTGTCAAGGCCATTCTATCCCTCAGGCAGTTATCACTAAATCTGTGGTTAACGCTCACTGTGTGCCAGTCAACTACTTGTGCAACTTTTGTCCATTTCTGCTTTAAGCAGTTCTATGAAATTTTCTAGAGAAATGTTACTTTTTAAAATGCTAGGATAAAAAAAATATTTTAATGTACATTTCTATCATTTTAACTCCTCCAATGTTACCCAGCAAAGAAATTTAAAAAGTATATGAGCATTCCTGGAGTTTCCTGAGGACTTTTTCCCCCTAACAGTTTTGAGTCTCAGTTTTCAAGAAAGTTTAGAGGTCAGTCTTTAAACTTTCATTCTGTACAGTACTTGAAGCTGGTGTACAGTCACTTGACTGTCAGTATGGAAAGTGTGCATACAACATATCTGAAAACGGTATTTCATTTATTTGTGGTCTGGGTCAGGCGGACAGAAACAATAGGAGGCTTGTATTATATTGTGTGCTGGTTGGCTAGCATTATCTGTGAAATTACAAACGTGATACTAGCATATGTGCAATTTTTTTAAAAACAATTCTTAACTGTCTTTTAACATTTTACATTGAACTTGGCTTTTTATATTTCCGACTGACTTCGAACAATTGATTTTAGCTCTCTAATCCTTTGTTTCTGTGCCTTTCCTTGTGAGGTACATAATAAGTTAGTAAAAGTATAAACAAAATAAGGTTTATATCCCTTTCTAGGCATTTTTACCTTGGAAAGAGAGATCTAAAATTGATCACCCCAGTTGTGAGGGCAGCATTATTGCATCAGGGGCTTTTCACAAAAGCAGTGTAAAAGTTCAGGATGAATAGACAAATGCAGTTTGCAGTGACCAAGATGTGCTCTCAGGGCAAACAGAAGTATATTAGAGACTACTTTAGCTACTGCAAAAGACCAGAGCTTGTTGGCACAGTTTTCTTTTCTTGTACTTCTAGCTCTCCAAAAAGGATTTGGCCTTTGCCCTACCTCTAGGAGGTGCAGCTCAAAATCTCACTGTAGAGTGATGTGCAGGGCTGCTCTGCAGGGTGGTGTGTAGCCTGCAAAAGGATTTGGGAGTGTCCTGGCTTTCATTCTGTCTGCACATACTTTAGTTTTCATGTCTCAGGCAGTTGTTGCAAGTAAAAGTAAATGTAAAATATAATTACTTGTTTGCTTTAGGTACTAGAAAATCTTGCAATACTGTGAATATCTGAATGGAAATCAGCAAATTAGATAAAAGATAAAATATTTCTTACGATTTAGGAATATAGTCCTAAATACAATACTACTTATCTTTCCTCTCAGGACTAAAGAGTAGGTTTATAGCTGTGTGAGTTATTATGTATTTAATGATCAGTAAAACTCATATAAAGCTATCTTCTTTTACTGCATACAGAATGCAAACATATTTCTGTGTAGTCAACCAGAGATTTGGGAATGGGTGGTTAGTGCTAGCTGATTAGTGTAACATTTAATTTGCATTGATTATTTTGCAGTGAAGGAAATGTGAAATAAACTTCACATGAAAATTCTACATTTTAGAATATATTTATTTTATATATATATATAAAAAATATGCACGCTCACACACACACAAATAGTATATATTGAAAACGGAGCTG